>NC_091362.1:20510638-20560638 GCF_038502225.1 Cherax quadricarinatus
GACAGAGACAGAGGTGAGAGAGACAGACAGAGACAGAGGGTGAGAGAGAGACAAACATACAGACAGAGAGACAGAGGGTGAGAGAGAGAGAGAGAGAGAGAGAGAGAGAGAGAGAGAGAGAGAGAGAGAGAGAGAGAGAGAGAGAGAGAGAGAGTGAGAGACAGACAAACAGACAGACAGACAGAGACAGAGTGTAAGAGAGAGACAAACATACAGACAGAGAGACAGAGGGTGAGAGAGAGAGGAGAGAGAGGAGAGAGAGAGAGAGAGAGAGAGAGAGAGAGAGAGAGAGAGAGAGAGAGAGAGAGAGAGAGAGAGAGAGAGAGAGAGAGAGAGAGAGAGAGAGAGAGGGAGAGAGAGAGAGAGAGAGACCGGCAGAGGGTGAGAGAGACCATTACCACCTGCACTCAATCGAAATCTTCACATTGACAGTGTTCAGCATAGGATATGATTCTTGCAAATTGTACCCTTCAAAGGAAGGGCTTTGATGATGGCAAAGAGCACCTGACACAGAGAAAATGGATATGCTCCCCACTTCTGTGGATCAAATTACATTACTTACCGTACCTAACGCTCCGTATGACCTCCCAACAGAAGAGGCGCCAGGACAGTGCCTTGCGGAGTTGAGCTTATCGATAATTAAGACATACAACAGTTGGGTATCTTTATTTCTGAAACATTTCCAGTGTAATACACAGCTTAATAACTGGGAATATTTACTTAACCTGACCTGACCTAACCTAGAATAAAAAAAAATCATTTGTAGAGTCTTAGAAAGGGCAGAAATCAACGAACTGTAATGCGTCCGAAAATGGCTGTCAGGACGGTGTCTGAATATGAGAATAATTCCCTCGAGCAGTTCAAGGAGAAAGGAATTTTGAAGATACGCTTAATTAAGAGCTGTTTTTAGAAAATATAATATTGAGTTCTGTAATAACATTTTCTGAGACGGAAAATCAATACCCACAAAGAGAAAATTTCCGTAATTAGTGCTTACTTAAGGCACTTAAGATCATTAGGACAGTTACCACACTAGGAAGGCAGTCATGCAATCTTGCTATATAAATTTATATCCCAAGAATTATACACATTTTGATATTTATCTCAAAATGTGTATACGAGTGGTATTATATACAGACAAGTATGTTAATATGACACATTATTAAGACGAGGTTTCAATCACCAGGGAAGTAATAAAACCCCTGATGGGCGAAACGTCTCTTCAATAAAATTCCATAATTGGAATACTGTTCCATATTAACAAATATAATTGATACGGAACGAAAATAACTGATACGCCGAAAATAATTGAAAATAATTGATACGGAACCAGACTATATGAGGTTTTAAAACATAAATTGTTGACTGTTGGAATAAAAACAGAAGACAATATATAAACAGAGAAAGTAATATCTCTGTGTGTAAATATACTGAATGTTACTGTAATCGATATTTTGGTGATTACTCTTATACAACATCAATGATCATCGTGCAGTAGACAGGGATTAAACTAAATCAGGTAAGTTATGAACATTAACCCCCTCAAGGGAGGTTCTTTGACACTGGTGAGGGGCTCTTGATTCAAGGGAATTTGATCTGTGTTCCAGTTCCCTGAATTGAGCCATGAATACCTTTCACCTCCTCGCCCTCCACATGAGCTGTATAATCCTACGGGTTTAGCGCTCCCCATTATTATTATTATTGTTATTATTATTACAAACATTGACAAATTAAATATTAAGATTAAATACTTGAGATATTTTAATTAAGTAAAATTGGATACAGGAGCCGTGTGCCTTTACTGTATTTTCTATGATAGTTAAATAATGGGTACAAAATCTGTCTGTTTTTCTTGGTATTTTCCATCACGCAACAGTAATTCTCCCTTTAACAAGCGAAGGGTAATTTTAAACACACACACACACACACACAGAAGAAGGGATATGATTAAGCTCATCTAGCAGAAAGAGTGACCTAGTAGCTATCAGTAAAGAGGCGGGGCCAGGAGCTGTGAATCGACCCCTGCAACCAAAACTAGGTGAGTACAACTAGATGAGTACACGGGTATCACTCCCGAAACAATAACTATGTACCATCCTAAAGACTTCAAGAATGACAAGTCATACTTCACTCCTGCCTGTTCCACAGCTGTTAAAGAATACCTGGAGAAAAATACTATTTATGTAGCGAAACATTCCGACGTTTCGCTTAGAAAAGGACTTTATGCAGGATCTTTCTCGCTACTTGGCGACTTACTCCATTATTTAGTCACTTTTCCTGACACCGTAAACCAAAGATTATCCCAAAGACATAAGATACGAGAATAATTAGCTAAGGATAGGTAGGCGTTAGTTGCATTGTCTGAGCGACTAGTTTACTGCGCACCCGCAGCTCATTCTGTAAACGGTAGTGCAAAAACAGTATAACAGAGGTCGCAACGGGTCTCTATCAGACTCTACTGTTACATGTACACATTTCACTATGGAATACAATCTCAAAAAAAAAGTGATATCTAATTACCACTGAAAAATGTTGGTCATAATTAGATTGTAATCTTCTCTATAAAAATAGATTACTCATCTTGTCAATGCAAAATGTGCTATAGTCTCAAGCTTTCAGATATCTAAACAATAACAACATGCAGTAAATAGCCAAGTCCCGCTTGTAGGAGGTAACGAGACGTAATAGGATCGCGGTATGCAAAACAATCTTTAATTCTGGTAGCATTTCTCTAAGTAAACCAAGAACTTGCTTGGCTCAAAGCAAATTACTTCCTAAATTTAGAATTGCTCTGCAAAGTTCGTATATTTTACCCAAATTGCCAAGTCCCACGAGAGTTAGTTCTAAGTCCCATACCACTCCAAGTTTATGTACATGTACATATACAAGTAAACGTACTCTTTAATATGGAGGTCATCACTGATAACTCTGCAAATTTCTAAAGCTGGAGCGTGGCTCCAATCGACCCTGTAATGGCTGCTTTCTCGCCCCTTCCTGACTATCTGCAGCTGCGCAGCCCTATCAGCCGTCGTCGCATCGTCAGCTGCTTACCGCTGGCATGCCCTTCAAGACACTCTCATTCCTGGGAGCCAAAGCCGGGTCGCCATCTGGAGAAGACCCAGGCTGGCAGTACCGGCGAACCTCAAACAGTAACAGTAGCACTGATAACGCCGAAACTACGAGTAGTTTACAAGAGCAAGAGGACCAAAGGTTATTTTAAGATTCCTGGACAGTCAACATAATTGGTCGAATAAGTGGTTACTTGAAGCCACTTAAATCAAGCGAAAAATATTATATCACGGAGTTAATAAAGCTCTGACCAGCGCGAAACCAAAATATATGCTTGTTCTTCTATTAGGGGTCTTCATACACGCTTATCGGCTTGTTCCATCCGTCACCAAGTTGAGAATGGTACCTAATGTCTTGAAAAAAAGACATTCCTAATCAAGCTTGTACTCTTTGACAGAGAACACATTTCTAGCCGTTTAGAGTTCCATTATATCATAACTTCATGAAAAGTGTTAAATATAAACAGTTTTGCCATAAAAGATTGTTCTGAGGAGACTTTTCTTCAAGACTGAGAATATCCAGCTTAAGATTCGTCCTAGGAAAGGATGGAGGGAGGAGGGGTAAACGAGGTTTTGTGTGCAAGGGGCTTGGACATATAGCAGGCATGTCTTAGTATGTTTGATAGAGGTCACTGGAGACAAATGGTTTTTGGGACTTGACGAGCTATTGGAGTGTGAGCAGGGTTATATATCGTGAAGGGATTCTGAGAAACCGGTTAACCGGTTAACCGGTTAACCGGTCGGTATTGCCTCTGGCAATACCGACAATATGAAAGTTAAGACACATGTGCAACATCTGGATGTCTACAATAAAGATATCCAGATGTTGCACATGTGTCTTAAATTTTATATTGTCGGTATTTTATACCTTTCTCGTACAAGACAAGGATAGTATGAATGATGGTGAAAGTGTTTCTTTTTCGAGTCACCCTGCCTCAGTGGGAGACGGCTAGCGTAAACATATAACATATATATATATATATATATATATACACATATATATATATATATATATATATATATATATATATATATATATATATATATATATATATATATATATATATACATATACATATATATATATATATATATATATATATATATATATATATACATATATATATATATATATAAAATATGTTTACGACCTTCTCCCCGGGGATGAGTTTGCCACCCCAGGAGTTAGGATAAGTTCTCGTTGCACTGCACAGTAAACAATAAATAAAATTGGCGAGTTGGAAACAAAGCAGGATGTAGAGAAAAGAAAGAAAGAGATGAATTATTAATTAAAGGCTTTTGCTGCCTGGGTAAACAGGCTAGACGGACCACAGGCTGGAGTAAGAGATTTTCTAGACTCGGTGAGATCTCCTGCAAACACTGTGTTGAGCCTCGCCTTCTCCTGCCTCTTGTACACAACTTGTACTTAGTAACAAGAGGCCAAACCTGTTTGAGTAACATTAGGTCTTCTTAGCCTGGGCAATACACGCTGTGTATTACCCAGGATACACTGTATAAGACTTACAAAATTGAATAGAGCAGAAAACAGCTTGAAGATCTTCGCACGCTTATTCCTAAACTGTTCCTTAGGGAAACTGAGTAACGAAGGAATTGAAAAGGTTTGCACTTTCTTAACGAACTTTGTTGTTGTAAAGTAAGTGTTGTTGTGCTTAGCTGTGGTTGTAGGTTAGATATATCTGACGTTTGTCGCCCGTCTGTCTGTTCCTTTACACACACACACACACACACACACACACACACACACACACACACACACACACACACACACACATATATATATATATATATATATATATATATATATATTTCTCTGATCAAGAATCCTTCAATAGCATGAAGGTGCCTCCGTTGAAGCAAAGAAGAGAGTAAACTCGCAGCAGCTTTGGTTAACGAGGAACACTAGCCCGAGACAGCGTCTTACAACCTAAAATTAAACAAGAAAAACCACTCCTTCAGTTCGTGGTGTTAATTGGTACATGATGGAGATGAAGCACTTTATCAGTTAGTGGAACACTGGGAACTTACTAGTGGAAAAAAACTGTACCAAGGGATTGGTTAAGGACGCCTTCACCAAACAACTGGACAAGTAAAAATTTGTGTATGTAATAATTTCGCCAAAATCATTCTGAACCTAACGAAAAAATTATGTTTCACTGGGTTTGTTTAGTATTAAATTATTGTCAACAAATCTAAAATATATTAAGTTGGGTTAGGCTAAAATAAATTGCTCTTGTTATAATAAGGTTAGGTAAGTTTTCTAAGATTCTTTTGGTGCAAAATTAAAAAAATTTACATTAATATTAATGAAAAAAATATATCTTTAAACGTATAAGAGAAAATTTCAGAAAGGACTTAATTTTAAATGAGTTCTTGCTAATTGACCAGTTTTACATATTCGGCACAACATATATATATATATATATATATATATATATATATATATATATATATATATATATATATATATAGATATATATATATATATATATATGCTCAATAAAATTTTAATTTTATTAAGCATATTATGCATATTTAATTATATTAAGTTCTGAATTCGAAAAACATGAAGAATTATGTAGGTGAGACAATAATTGTCAGTCATTGTTAGTTTGAAAGTAATCTTCAATTTGTAAAAAAGAATGGAAATTTGATTTCACGTAATGTAATTGCAAAGAGAATGTATTTTAGTGTTAAAAATATCTTAAAAATTATTTTAATGATGACATTTGTTTAGTATATCGACGACCCTTGAGAGAGATGATGGGATCTTGATTCAAGGAATCGAAGCTGATTTTATGGTCCTTGGATCCCCTTTGAGTGCGACAAAATAAATATATACGAAGACGTATTTCCCACACATGGATAACACTCCTAGTTATTTTATTTACGAACTCAGCTGCCACCCCCACTATCATTACCAAATAATTAATGGGGTTAACGTACACATTTCACAGTACAACCCTAGTTAACCATACGATTAATTATGAGAATTACCTGGAAGTCATTTGTAATAAACATTGAGCTATTTATACTCCCACAGAGAAAATTGAAAGATAATCTGCAAGTCAATATTTTTTTAGCACGAAAGCAAGAATTGAATTGCGAAATCTCGCTCGTAAGTCTATTTCCACGATGAAAGGGAACAATCACACGCTTCTGTGCTCAAACTCACCCCAACACTTTTCCTCACGTCAGCTTTCCTCCCACACTTGCATATGTCTGTGCATATATATATATATATATATATATATATATATATATATATATATATATATATATATATATATATATATATATATATATATATATATAACAACACTTCGCTAGCCAAGGATTCGAACCCATGTTGTACTGGCCTGCTATTGTGAGTGAATTAAATTAGCTTGGAAGCTCCCACACCTCCGTATGTCCTCGAACCGAGAGTGACACACCTAGCTTGGCTGGGTGCTTGATTCTTGTAGGATTTGGTGGTCCTGTGGGTTAAGGCATCATGTGGTTGTCGATCTCAATGGCGGGCCAGTACAACATGAGTTCGAATCCTTGGCTAGCGCAGTGTTGTTATTGATCAATACCACTTGTTCGTTATATATATATATATATATATATATATATATATATATATATATATTAAATCTTGTTTATAATGCTATTCAGCGCTTCTCATATTTTTAACTGGTTTTCACGCGCTAATAATTTCGGTACTTTGAGTGTATTGTTTGTTGTTTGCCGTGTGAATGATCTCTCACTGAGCAACGTCACGACAGAATGTTCATTAATGTTAATTTTGTGGTGATCAGCTCCATCAGTGTCTGATGGTGTGTGGTGATCAGCACCATCAGTGTCTGATGGTGTGCGGTGATCAGCACCATCAGTGTCTGATGGTGTGTGGTGATCAGCACCACCAGTGTCTGATGGTGTGTGGTGATCAGCACCACCAGTGTCTGATGGTGTGTGGTGATCAGCACCACCAGTGTCTGATGGTGTGTGGTGATCAGCACCACCAGTGTCTGATGGTGTGTGGTGATCAGCACCACCAGTGTCTGATGGTGTGTGGTGATCAGCTCCATCAGTGTCTGATGGTGTGTGGTGATCAGCACCACCAGTGTCTGATGGTGTGTGGTGATCAGCTCCATCAGTGTCTGATGGTGTGTGGTGATCATCACCACCAGTGTCTGATGGTGTGTGGTGATCAGCACCACCAGTGTCTGATGGTGTGTGGTGATCAGCACCACCAGTGTCTGATGGTGTGTGGTGATCAGCTCCATCAGTGTCTGATGGTGTGTGGTGATCAGCTCCATCAGTGTCTGATGGTGTGTGGTGATCAGCACCACCAGTGTCTGATGGTGTGTGGTGATCAGCTCCATCAGTGTCTGATGGTGTGTGGTGATCAGCACCACCAGTGTCTGATGGTGTGTGGTGATCAGCACCATCAGTGTCTGATGGTGTGCGGTGATCAGCACCATCAGTGTCTGATGGTGTGTGGTGATCAGAACCACCAGTGTCTGATGGTGTGTGGTGATCAGCACCATCAGTGTCTGATGGTGTGCGGTGATCAGCACTACCAGTGTCTGATGGTGTGTTGTGATCAGCACCACCAGTGTCTAATGGTGTGTGGTGATCAGCACCACCAGTGTCTGATGGTGTGTGCTGATCAGCACCACCAGTGTCTGATGGTATGTGGTGATCAGCACCACCAGTGTCTGATGGTGTGTGGTGATCAGCACCACCAGTGTCTGATGGTGTGTGGTGATCAGCACCACCAGTGTCTGATGGTGTGTGGTGATCAGCACCACCAGTGTCTGATGGTGTGTGGTGATCAGCACCACCAGTGTCTGATGGTGTGTGGTGATCAGCACCACCAGTGTCTGATGGTGTGTGGTGATCAGCACCACCAGTGTCTGATGGTGTGTGGTGATCAGCACCACCAGTGTCTGATGGTGTGTGGTGATCAGCACCACCAGTGTCTGATGGTGTGTGGTGATCATCACCACCAGTGTCACCACCAGTGTCTGATGGTGTGTGGTGATCAGCACCACCAGTGTCTGATGGTGTGTGGTGATCAGCACCACCAGTGTCTGATGGTGTGTGGTGATCAGCACCACCAGTGTCTGATGGTGTGTGGTGATCATCACCACCAGTGTCTGATGGTGTGTGGTGATCATCACCACCAGTGTCTGATGGTGTGTGGTGATCAGCTCCATCAGTGTCTGATGGTGTGTGGTGATCAGCACCACCAGTGTCTGATGGTGTGTGGTGATCAGCACCACCAGTGTCTGATGGTGTGTGGTGATCAGCACCACCAGTGTCTGATGGTGTGCGGTGATCAGCACCACCAGTGTCTGATGGTGTGTGGTGATCAGCACCACCAGTGTCTGATGGTGTGTGGTGATCAGCACCACCAGTGTCTGATGGTGTGTGGTGATCAGCACCACCAGTGTCTGGATGCGTCGTTCTTAAGAATGGTGTGGTCCCGTGGACTAGAGCGTCATCTGTCTTTCGCTCACCATGAGGTGGGCCAAAGCAGCATGGGTTCGACTCCTTGGCTATTCGCAGTGTTGTCATTGATCAATACCACTCCTTCGTAGTTACAACACTATATATATATATAATACATATATATATATATATATATATATATATATATATATATATATATATATATATATATATATAGTGAGGTGCTGGCCAGACCCCTTATATAGCTTCCTTGGATGCTTTACTTTCATAGTTCCTTGATAATGTGAGTAGTCACGAAAGTGCTTGGAATTTCTCTGTTCTTTCAGAGTGGTTGTTTTGCATATATATATATATATATATATATATATATATATATATATATATATATATATATATATATATATATATATATATGAGGGGAAGGAGTCTGTTTTAAGCATACACTTACAGACACATACATATGCATACAAATATATACATACATATATACCTCACAGAGCTTCAACTATCAGCTACTAGTAATAGATACCAACTATTACTTAAAAAAATATTCGCTTGTTATTACTTTGAAAACAGTCGTTTTTGGCTCTCAGAAAAATTCATTTCGAAAAAGTTGCCATTGTTGCAGTGACGTGTTCGAACACCTGTGTTGGCTCAAAGTCTTGAAGGAGACGATTATCTGAAATGTCCGTACTTTGTTTTGTGATGTTTTTGTTGCCATGTTGGATATATTAAGAGTGTGCTGCTAACCAATTCTATACGCCGGGTCACCACCTGGAAAAGACCCGGGCCGTAACGTGTACCAGTGAATCATTCAAGTTTCTGTTCAGTACGACGGTTACACAGTGGCAAGAAAGGGTATGTTTCCCTGTCATATTCCATTATGCAGAATGTTGAAATCTGTCAGCCTGAGCTGGGAGACGCCAGTAGGTTTCTACCTTCCCCGCCAGTCTCAGGGTTAGCAGTGAGGTGTGAATGAGGGGCAATGAGAGAACAAGGAGTGAGGGGAAGACTGGTTAGATGTAAGGACAAGGGGGTAACTATAGATAATGGGAGGGACACTCTTATATAAGGTACTAAGATAAACAATCCCCCGCTACCCTCTTCTTTATGATAACTTCAGTGTGAGACATTCCTTAAGTGCACAACATAGGGATGCAAAGAATACTGTGTAATATTAGGGCAGTTAAGGAAATGGTGAAAGCAAACCGAATACACAGTTTCAAGATTCGGTATGGGAAAGGGGCGAGTGTACAAGGGGAGGAAGAAGTCTGTATATAAAAAATATTGGTCAAGGTCTGCTGTGTGTTAAGGGAGAGAGGGAGCACGGTGGAAAAGGGAGAGGAATGAAAGGGATCATTGTGTAGGGGAGGAGAGGGAGCAGGGCAGGCCGCCTGGTGAAGGGTAAAAAATAAGAAGGGAGGTGGGGCAGGAGACCCCACCTTGCGAGGTCCGGCACCAGCTGCTGCAGATAGCGCACGACCTCCGATGGCCAAGGGGGCGAAAAAACACACACACACACACACCTCATGACGGAAAATTTCCCTCAACCTCAAGTGCTCCTCACAAACTCAATAAAAAAAAATAACCCAGGAAAGTTACATTTCTTTGAAATCAATTATTACTTAATGAAGAACACTAAGCCAATTGTCGGTCACACAGAGCCTGGGAAACCGAAAGGTAATCGCCTTTAATCCATTTCCTTAGAGCACTTCACCAGCAACAAGGAGCAGTGAACGGAAACCTGGACCATAAAGTGTACTAGCCCTGATATGCAGTAAAACACGGTGCCGTGTACAAATAGAGTTCCCCTCTGACCATTTATTGCAAGAAACACGGCGCCGTGTACACTTACATTCTCCCCTCTCTGACCATATAATTCCTTATGCATCGAATGTAAATAGAGTTCTCTGAAGGCTAAATCTTGACTGAAAATTAATTAGCCAGAGTAAGCGCTAGACGAACTTCCGGAGCTCGGATGCTTCATCTCTGTCTTCCATCTCTCGATCTCACACTCACACTCTCGCACCCTTTACTCTCACTTTTTCTCTCATCTTTCTCTCTCTTTGCACTCGTCCTTCCTCCCCACTTTCATACACTCTTTCTCTAATAACCTTTCTCACACGCACACTCATAATTATCCCTCCCCCCGCAATTTCAATCAGTTAAAAAAAATATTAATAATGAACGAACGCATGAACTTTTAAAAAGATTTGAAACTCCAAACAATTTTCTTCATTATTATTTTCAGTATTATTATTTTCATTTATTATTATTATTATTATGATTATTATTATTATTATTATAAGTAGCAATAGTTCTTTTAGCAGTAGTTTCAGTAATATTAGTAGTAGCAGCAATAGTTGTAATAGTAGCAGTAGATTACTGGTAGTAGTAGAAGTAGCAGTAGCAGTAGTATATTCACTGGGAGAGTTAAACCCGTAAGGATCATACAGCACCTGAATACTAGTCACGATCCAAGAGAAAGAAATTGCAATTCCTTTGATCAAGAACCCTCCACTCTCTCTCTCTCTCTCTCTCTCTCTCTCTCTCTCTCTCTCTCTCTCTCTCTCTCTCTCTCTCTCTCTCTCTCTCTCTCTCTCTCTCTCTCTTTCTCTTTCTCTTTCTGTCTCTGTCTGTCTGTCTGTCTCTCTCTCTCTCTCTCTCTCTCTCTCTCTCTCTGTCTCTCTCTCTCTCGTTTTTATGTTGCCAGCATCCTGGACTACATCCGTATCATTGATTTTCTCGACACAGCATCTGGCTGGTGTTGCTAGTCTTGCTTCACTGTTATCGTTATGTCAATGTTGACTGATGCTGTGGAAGCTGCGGCAGTATCTCCCTTCCCATCTTACTCCCATTCCTCTCCTTATTGTCTTCTTTATTCATCATTAACAGACACTATTTCCTCTATAGTGTGAGAGGAAGTATTCACCCTCTGTGATGTTGATTTCAGAGGCAAGATGAGATGAAACGAGAGATAGAGAAGGAAGGAGAGGAAGACGAAGAAAGAGCAAAGAGAAAGACTTTACGACACAGATGCTTCAATATATATTATTTTCATTACTAATATCGTACCTTCAGTAAAATTCACTGAAATATTACTTGTCTCTGCGAGTAGATAGTACAGGAAATATTACGTACTGAAAGCACGCGAATCCCTAACTGACCTAAATTAATTTTCAAATCAGATAAAACTTACGTGGACATTATACCTCTTTGAAAGTTAAAAAAAAATATATATATATACGAAATTATTGTGTCTATGAAAGTAAAGACGATGAAAAGGTAGAGAAAATAATTATGACAACATTACTTCTCTCTTTATTTAGATAATAATAATAATAATAATAATAATAATAATAATAATAATAATAATAATAATAATAATAATAATAATAATAATAATAATTAGATAAAATGTTACCTCTGTAAGTTATCTTAGTGTCCTGTTATCTTACTGACCTGTTTTTTTAGTAATATGTTATCTTAGTGACCTGTTATCTTAGTCAGTTATTCTCGTAGTAACCTATAATCTTAGTGACCTGTTTTCGTGGTATCCTGTTATCTTAGTAACCCGTTATCTTAGTAACTGTAATCTTGGTGACCTGTTTTCGAAGTAACCTGCTATCTTATTTACCCGTTATCTTGATAACTGTAATATTAATGCTCCGTTTTCGTCGTAACTCGTTATCTCAGTAACCCGTTATCTCAGTAACCCGTTATCTCAGTAACCCGTTATCTCAGTAACCCGTTATCTCAGTAACCCGTTATCTCAGTAACCCGTTATCTCAGTAACCTATTAGCAGCATTACAGAATAAGAGGGGAAAAAGCCCTCCTATCAGTGTCAACCTACAGAATTAAAATTTCCCGGCTTACTTTTTTGAAATGCAAGTGAAAAAAAATATTGAATTTAATACCCCCTTCACCATCCCCAGGGTCCTCGGGTGCCGCACTTGGTTCAGGAAATAGTAATGAAATTTCCAATACCTAGCGAAGCATGGTTCGCTCCACCTCGCTTTAAGTCTCAATATTTCCACTTACGAGGCTATCTTCGGCAAGGAGTCTCCTTATTACGAGTTACTCCCGGCTGAAATATTTATCTACAGCACCTGGTGGAGTGATTGTGAACCAGCACCTGGTGGTGTGACTGTGAACCAGCACCTGGTGGTGTGACTGTGAACCAGCACCTGGTGGTGTGACTGTGAACCAGCACCTGGTGGAGTGACTGTGAACCAGCACCTGGTGGTGTGACTGCGAACCAGCACCTGGTGGTGTGACTGTGAACCGGCACCTGGTGGTGTGACTGTGAACCAGCACCTGGTGGTGTGACTGTGAACCATACAGATTTGCTCAATAATAACCACATAGAAACTCACATTCTTTATGTGTTCGTACTGGACTGATAAGCCACTGTAGGGCGAAACGTACCCACAATAAACATACCCAAGTGTTTCGCATGTGTCTAATTTATCAACTAGTCGGTTCTCTGAACCATTTGTCTACATGGAGACAAACTCAGAAGATTGATTGATTGGTATTTATTTCGACATCTTTCTGGGATCCTCTTCAGCATCTGAAGAGGATCCCAGAAGCGGGTCGAAATATAGAGATCGACTTATCTCCAAAATCTCTGTCTCCATGGGGGTTATTATTAAGCACTGACAAGTGTTCATTACACTCTAGTTATTCATTTGGAAGTTTAATGTGAGGGAAAGGTACAGGTGGAGAGCACTTTTTTTATTAGGGCAACGTTTCGCTCAGTGGAAAGCTCTACAGAGAGTTTAAAGGCTACGAAAATAAGAGGCTGTGTGTGTTTTTTCTGGTTTCGGCACTACGTCCCTTGTTTGCACTGTTTTCGGCGCAACGTTCTTTGTCTGCACTGTTTTCAGCACTACGTCCCTTGTTTGCACTGTTTCCGGCGCAACGTTCTTTGTCTGCACTGTTTTCGGCACTACGTCCCTTGTTTGTACTATTTTCGGCACTATGTCCCTTGTTTGCACTGTTTTCGGCAATACGTCCCTTGTTTGCACTGTTTTCGGCACTACGTCCCTTGTTTGCACTGTTTCCGGCGCTACGTTCTTTACACTATTTTAGGCACTATGTCCCTTGTTTGCACTGTTTTCAGCGCCACGTTCCTTGTTTGCACTGCTTCCGGCGCTACGTTCTTCGTTTGCACTGTTTTCGGCACTGCGTCCTCAGCAACATGATGTGACCTTACTTGGAGACGGTGAAAAGCAGTCACCCGGCAGCGGTTTTCAACCTTCCAGCACCTCTGTCCTGGTGCTCAGAGAATCAAGTGAAAAATCGATTTCGGACCTGCTTCTGTGTGTTCACAAGCGGTTGAAAATACACATGAATGTTGCCAGTGTAGGGCGATTTGGCGTTTAATTGCTGATACAATAATGTTTTCTTTCGTCTGTTAGTTTCAGGTGTTTACGTCCGTGTTAATCTGTTTCTGTGACGTCAAATTTTATCTTATAGAGGGCATTAACAAGTTATTTTTTTTTTAAATTGCTAATGGAACCAAGAGGTTATTTTGATGATGGTGTTATTGGAGAGTTGTTTACATAGACGGAAATTGTCAATAGGTAAAAAATGTAATTGGAATTGTTTGAAATAGACACTTAACATCATAAGTATCTAATATCGTCTTAACATCATAAGTATCTAACATCGTCTTAACATCGTAAGTATCTAACATCGTCTTAACATCGTAAGTATCTAACATCGTCTTAACATCATAAGTATCTAACATCGTCTTAACATCATAAGTATCTAACATCGTCTTAACATCATAAGTATCTAACATCGTCTTAACATCATAAGTATCTAACATCGTCTTAACATCATAAGTATCTAACATCGTCTTAACATCATAAGTATCTAACATCGTCTTAACATCGTAAGTATCTAACATAGTCTTAACATCGTAACATCGTAAGTATTTAACAACATCGTCTTAACATCGTAAGTATCTAACATCGTCTTAACATCATAAGTATCTAACATCGTCTTAACATCGTAAGTATCTAACATCGTCTTAACATCGTAAGTATCTAACATCGTCTTAACATCGTAAGTATCTAACATCGTCTTAACATCGTAAGTATCTAACATCGTCTTAACATCGTAAGTATCTAACATCGTCTTAACATCGTAAGTATCTAACATCGTCTTAACATCATAAGTATCTAACATCGTCTTAACATCGTAAGTATCTAACATCGTCTTAACATCATAAGTATCTAACATCGTCTTAACATCATAAGTATCTAACATCGTCTTAACATCATAAGTATCTAACATCGTCTTAACATCATAAGTATCTAACATCGTCTTAACATCATAAGTATCTAACATCGTCTTAACATCATAAGTATCTAACATCGTCTTAACATCGTAAGTGTCTAACATCGTCTTAACATCGTAAGTATCTAACATCGTCTTAACATCATAAGTATCTAACATCGTCTTAACATCATAAGTATCTAACATCGTCTTAACATCATAAGTATCTAACATCGTCTTAACATCGTAAGTGTCTAACATCGTCTTAACATCGTAAGTATCTAACATCGTCTTAACATCATAAGTATCTAACATCGTCTTAACATCATAAGTATCTAATATCGTCTTAACATCGTAAGTATCTAACATCGTCTTAACATCGTAAGTATCTAACATCGTCTTAACATCGTAAGTATCTAACATCGTCTTAACATCGTAAGTATCTAACATCGTCTTAACATCGTAAGTATCTAACATCGTCTTAACATCGTAAGTATCTAACATCGTCTTAACATCGTAAGTATTTAACATCGTCTTAACATCGTAAGTATCTAACATCGTCTTAACATCGTATCAACATCTTAAGTATTTAACATCGTCTTAACATCGTAAGTATCTAACATCGTCTTAACATCGTAAGTATCTAACATCGTCTTAACATCGTAAGTATCTAACATCGTCTTAACATCATAAGTATCTAACATCGTCTTAACATCGTAAGTATCTAACATCGTCTTAACATCGTAAGTATCTAACATCGTCTTAACATCGTAAGTATCTAACATCGTCTTAACATCGTAAGTATCTAACATCGTCTTAACATCGTAAGTATCTAACATCGTCTTAACATCGTAAGTAACATCGTCTTAACATCATAAGTATCTAACATCGTCTTAACATCGTATCTAACATCGTCTTAACATCATAAGTATCTAACATCGTCTTAACATCATAAGTATCTAACATCGTCTTAACATCGTAAGTATCTAACATCGTCTTAACATCATAAGTATCTAACATCGTCTTAACATCGTAAGTATCTAACATCGTCTTAACATCGTAAGTATCTAACATCGTCTTAACATCGTAAGTATTTAACATCGTCTTAACATCGTAAGTGTCTAACATCGTCTTAACATCGTATATTTATTCCTCTAAAAGTTATCAGAGAGTAATCTGATACAAACTATAAAAATCATGAAAACTGTTTAAGTACGTACAGAGTGAAATTTGAATAATAATACGTATATACTGACAACAGTAAGTGTCAGGGGCCCAAGACTTTTCAACTACCTCCCAACATACATAAGGGAGTTTACCAATAGACTCCTGGCTGTCTTCAAGCGGGCATCGGACAGGCACTTAAAGTCAGTACCTGACCATCCGAGCAGTGGCGTGCGGATGGCGTGCGGCCAGCAGTAACAGCCTGGTTGACCAAGCCCTGATCCACCATGAGGCCTGGTCATAGACCGGTCCGCGGGGGCGTTGACCCCCGGAACTCTCTCCAGGTATAAAATTAGGTCAATGGACACAATTGCCACGTTTCGCTCGCATGATAAGGCTCCCAACCCAGCGCTAACAAATATCCTATAGCTGGAAATGTGTCCACTGCACTAAACCTTGGACTAAATTCTCCCCTAACTTAGAGGTGTCGATATTACACAGTACTGCGCCATAAACTTTACTGTTCTCAGATAAATTATAAAGCTACAATAACCTCTATTACGGTTCTAAAAACTTTATGGTATTGTAAAGTTAGAGAGGAAACATACTTCTTAAGTTGGTACAAGTTGGCAGGCTGCAGCCGAGCTTGTGTCTAAATGTAATAGTTATTGTACAGCCTGTGTTTATATGCGCTTGGTATTGTACAGTCTGTGTTTATATGTGCTTGGTATTGTGCAGTCTGTGTTTATATGTGCTTGGTATTGTACAGTCTGTGTTTATATGTGCTTGGTATTGTACAGCCTGTGTTTATATGTGCTTGGTATTGTACAGTCTGTGTTTATATGTGCTTGGTATTGTACAGTCTGTGTTTATATGCGCTTGGTATTGTACAGACTGTGTTTATATGCGCTTGGTATTGTACAGTCTGTGTTTATATGTGCTTGGTATTGTACAGTCTGTGTTTATATGTGCTTGGTATTGTACAGCCTGTGTTTATATGTGCTTGGTATTGTACAGCCTGTGTTTATATGTGCTTGGTATTGTACAGTCTGTGTTTATATGTGTTTGGTATTGTACAGTCTGTGTTTATATGCGCTTGGTATTGTACAGTCTGTGTTTATATGCACTTGGTATTGTACAGTGTGTTTATATGCTGTGTTTATATGTGCTTGATATTGTACAGTCTGTGTTTATATGCGCTTGGTATTGTACAGTCTGTGTTTATATGCACTTGGTATTGTACAGTCTGTGTTTATATGTGCTTGGTATTGTACAGTCTGTGTTTATATGTGCTTGGTATTGTACAGTCTGTGTTTATATGTGCTTGGTATTGTACAGCCTGTGTTTATATGTGCTTGGTATTGTACAGTCTGTGTTTATATGTGTTTGGTATTGTACAGTCTGTGTTTATATGCGCTTGGTATTGTACAGTCTGTGTTTATATGCACTTGGTATTGTACAGTCTGTGTTTATATGCACTTGGTATTGTGCAGTCTGTGTTTATATGTGCTTGGTATTGTACAGTCTGTGTTTATATGCACTTGGTATTGTACAGTCTGTGTTTATATGCACTTGGTATTGTACAGTCTGTGTTTATATGCACTTGGTATTGTACAGTCTGTGTTTATATGCACTTGGTATTGTGCAGTCTGTGTTTATATGTGCTTGGTATTGTACAGTCTGTGTTTATATGCACTTGGTATTGTACAGTCTGTGTTTATATGCACTTGGTATTGTACAGTCTGTGTTTATATGCACTTGGTATTGTACAGTCTGTGTTTATATGCACTTGGTATTGTACAGTCTGTGTTTATATGCGCTTGGTATTGTACAGTCTGTGTTTATATGCACTTGGTATTGTACAGTCTGTGTTTATATGTGCTTGGTATTGTACAGTCTGTGTTTATATGCGCTTGGTATTGTACAGCCTGTGTATTATATGCGCTTGGTATTGTACAGTCTGTGTTTATATGCGCTTGGTATTGTACAGTCTGTGTTTATATGTGCTTGGTATTGTACAGACTGTGTTTATATGAGCTTGGTATTGTACAGTCTGTGTTTATATGATCTTGGTATTGTACAGTCTGTTTTTATATGTGCTTGGTATTGTACAGTCTGTGTTTATATGTGCTTGGTATTGTACAGTCTGTGTTTATATGTGCTTGGTATTGTACAGTCTGTGTTTATATGTGCTTGGTATTGTACAGCCTGTGTTTATATGCGCTTGGTATTGTACAGCCTGTGTTTATATGCGCTTGGTATTGTACAGCCTGTGTTTATATGCGCTTGGTATTGTACAGCCTGTGTTTATATGTGCTTGGTATTGTACAGTCTGTGTTTATATGTGCTTGGTATTGTACAGTCTGTGTTTATATGTGCTTGGTATTGTACAGCCTGTGTTTATATGCGCTTGGTATTGTACAGTCTGTGTTTATATGCGCTTGGTATTGTACAGTCTGTGTTTATATGTGCTTGGTATTGTACAGTCTGTGTTTATATGTGCTTGGTATTGTACAGTCTGTGTTTATATGCGCTTGGTATTGTACAGTCTGTGTTTATATGTGCTTGGTATTGTACAGTCTGTGTTTATATGTGCTTGGTATTGTACAGTCTGTGTTTATATGTGCTTGGTATTGTACAGTCTGTGTTTATATGTGCTTGGTATTGTACAGTCTGTGTTTATATGTGCTTGGTATTGTACAGTCTGTGTTTATATGCGCTTGGTATTGTACAGCCTGTGTTTATATGTGCTTGGTATTGTACAGTCTGTGTTTATATGTGCTTGGTATTGTACAGTCTGTGTTTATATGTGCTTGGTATTGTACAGTCTGTGTTTATATGTGCTTGGTATTGTACAGTCTGTGTTTATATGCACTTGGTATATAGTTTTTTATATGCGCTAATTTTAAAACCTTGTAATACGTTCAGCTGTGCTAGTTGAGTATAGAGTCAAGTATATCGACTGCACTAGGGTCACTAGGGTCACTAGGGTCACTAGGGTCACTAAGGCTGCACGTAACCTTACCATCAAACCAAAATGCTATAATTCTTTCAAATGGGTATTAGACACTCAGCATATATACCTGAGAAATATATGGCACTCAGGCTGGTATATATTATTCGATATATACAAATATGGTACTCATAATTTTTTTCAATATTTTATTTAAAAAAAAACGCACCAACGACCTACGTAGAATTAACAGGAATTTGACTGATGAAATTCAATAGATCTTCCAATAAATATAAAAAAATTTTATTGGCCTTTTTTTCACGCATCAGATCACTGTCGATTTGGCTTCAGATTTACAACCTTTATTCTCTGCCTTTTTATTCCTTTATTTCCTTTTATTTGCTTTTCGATGTGAGTTATTGTCGCAGTTACTAACATTAATATTTATTTGCCATAAATAAGTCATATTCAATAAGTTGCCTAAACTGGTTTCTAGTCTCTCGTGCTTAAGTGGCTTTGCAATTTAATCCAATATAATTAATGCCATTATTATTATTTTTATTATTATTATTATTATTTTTATTATTATTATTATTATTATTATTATTATTATTATTATTATTATTATTATTATTATTATTGCTTCTGTTATTCTCTTATTAACAAGAAAGTGCTTCAAGTCGAGCTAATACATTTCCATCTATGTCAAAAATTTATTTTATAAATTTTAAATTAATACCCTGACGAAGAAACTTATCAAAATCCTCTGGAAAAATCTCTCTAAATCATTAATTACATCGCAAATATTAAAATATTATAATTAAGGTTGGTGTATTAGGTATAAACACTAACGACTACGTGAGGGTCATTAAGGCTACATGCCACCTGTACACCCCCAGTCAAGTATCCTTAATCTCTAAAATATGGATTCAAATATACTCTGAGGGTATATACTGTGAGGGATACTCACATGTCGGTGTATATAACGTTGAAGAGATCTGATTGGTTAATGGGGGGAACGAGTTAAATCCGATCGACAGCATGAGGGCCAGTAAAGCTGCATGTTACCTGCAGCTTTATTGACCTTTATTTTAATACCTAAAATAAGGGTTTAAGTCAACTCTGTATGTTAACTGATAAAACATATCCATCTTGGTTTATATAACTTGTGAGGTAAGCTTCGTCTGTACTTCAAAATTCGTGAATGGCTACTACCAACGTATTTACAATCTCCATAATAATTATTTTATATATATATATATATATATATATATATATATATATATATATATATATATATATATATATATATATATATATATATATATATATATATATGTCGTACCGAACATGTAAAACTGGTCAATTAGCAAGAAATCATTTAAAATTAAGTCCTTTCTAAAATTTTCTCTTATAAGTTTAAAGATATACTTTTTTCATTAATGTTGATGTAAAATTTTTTAATTTTGCACCAAAAGGAACTTAGAAAACTTACCTAACCTTACTATTATAAGCGCAATTTATTTTAGCCTAACCCAACTAAATATATTTTAGATTTGTTTACAATAATTTAATACTAAACAAACACAGTGAAATATATTTTTTTCGTTAGGTTCAGAATGATTTTGGCGAAATTATTGCATACACAAATTTTCGCTTGTCCTATATGGCAAGATGAGCGTTGCTATTTAAGCCAAGATCGCAAGTTCTGCCTATTCGGCACGACATATATATATATATATATATATATATATATATATATATATATATATATATATATATATATATATATATATATATATATATATATATACATATATATATATATATACATATATATATATATATATATATATATATATATATATATATATATATATATATATATATATATATGTATATGTGCAAAGGTGGTTTCAGAATATGTAAAACAACCACTGTGAAAGAATAGAGAAGTTCCAATCACTTTCGTGACTACTCACATTATCAAGGAACAATGAAAGTAAAGCATCAAAGGAAGGTATATAAAGGGGTAGCCCACACCTCACTATCAGATCCCACAACAACAAAACACCTGACGCGAGACAGCAGGCCCGCCGGCCGAACTAGACAGGTCCTTCATACAACCCACCAACAAACTATTCTACCCATGAAATAAGGAATTTAAAAAATTATTATTTGTCCAATGTATTATTAAATTCTTCCCAAATTCTATTAATTATAAATGGATCTAATTTACATAAACCAAAGGAAATATTCATATTATTGTCAAAACTGCTTTTTATGAAACAAGATTCAATTATATTCCTGTCGACCATGGACTTGCTTGATACTACTTTCTCAACTTTTTAAAAATCAATTGGAAATCAATTTATATATATATATATATATATATATATATATATATATATATATATATATATATATATATATATATATATATATATATTATTATTATTATTATTATTAATTTTTAATAGACTAGTTGTATCTCTTTACTTTAGCTTTATATATATATATATATATATATATATATATATATATATATATATATATATATATATATATATATATATATATATATATATATATATATAAAGCTAAAGTAAAGAGATACAACTAGTCTATTAAAAATTAATAATAATAATAATAATAATAATAATAATAATAATAATAATAATAATAATAATAATAGCTTTTACTCAAAGGCCTATATGCTCCTTACCTGCGCAAGAAAGACCTACTTGGGATATATATACGACATTCGCAAACCCTAATAAATGGAAATTTTGCGCAACTGTGAGTGAAGGACTAGTGTGTATCAAGAGACAGGCCACTGACCCTATCTCTGCACCACCACACAGGTAAATGATCATTAAGAAGAGTCTGAGAATCTTACCTTCTTAGATACACAAAGATTGTATACACTCAATTAGACTTTGTAAATGAACTAGAGGCGTATGCAATATCTTTTTTTGTGTGTGTGTTTCCTGGGTTGGCAGTCAGGGCATGTGCAAAAGGCAGAGAGCAGCCAGTAGAGAGAGAGAAGCTCACGCCTGAATTGACAGGCTGGGTTCTGTGTGTGTGTAAACACTGAGAGAGAGAAAAAGTGAGAGAGTTTGCCAACCTCTCGCCAAAAAAAAGATTGACTATGCTGAGGTTTGTTTCCTGTTCCTACAATAGGACTTTCTTATCCGCCTTTTTCATTGTCATTTAAAATGGCAAATTTTTCGATATTTATATAATCAGCTTTTTTTTATATAAAGCTCCTCTATATAATGCAATTTTTTGGGTGAAAATTATGCAGAAAAAATTGAGGAACTCTTGAAAAGGCCTTCATAGGCCTTTTTTTTGCTCAATTTATGTGCGAATTTTTGCAAATTGCATTTTGAAAGATCGAATATACAATAGCTGTATAAAAGAGCTTACTGTATTCGTCCCTGAAATTTTATTCACGCTTCTTGTGGGTAAAGCAGGAAATATATGATAGAAAATGCAAGCATTTATTGGTCAATGTCAGCAATCTCTTTTTAAAGGGTTTTAGATTTACTTGCTTTAGTAATGTCATATTTCTCTCTCTCTTTCTCTCTCTCTCTCTCTCTAGAACTACATCATTGAGATTTGACGAATGCAGCGTCAGGTTTATCAATATCGATCGTGGTAGCGCCAGCATTGATTGCAGCAGTGACTGCGGTAGTGACGACAGTGACAGCAGTAATGGCGCCAGCAGCAGCAGCTGTGATGTCAGTGGCTGTTACTGTCAACTCTGGCAGTGAGGCGACCATCGTGCTCCCTCATCACCAAAACAATACACCGTAGACAGACTACCAAACGAAACACTCCCTCATTCTTTTCCCCCATGCAATACCAGCCACGGCAATATGCACCGAGAGGTGTGTATACACACTGAGAGGTGTGTATACACACTGAGAGGTGTGTATACACACTGAGAGGTGTGTATACACACTGAGAGTGTACTTTACTTTAACCCATATTTAAGGGAATAAAGTACTTTTTTAATGGCAGTGAACAAGTGGCGCGTAGTCTTAATGACCCTCGTGTAGTGGATAGGATTCAAACCTCGTTTTCCAGCCAGATAGGCAGTGCTTCCTTTGCAAATTGTGTGTTTGTTTGTTTTTTTTGCGATATATCTTTTTCCTCTTCGGTAGCTCCATGGGCCCAGTCATACCTATAAATAAAACTGTGTCTTTCTCGAGGTTATTCCTCTTCCTCACCACTCTGAAGCTGAAGAAATACTTCCTGAAATCTTTGTGACTCAGCTGTGTGTAATGCTGAACTGTGTGTGTGTGTATGTGTGTGTGTGTGTGTGTGTGTGTGTGTGTGGTTAATGCCAACAGATAAATGTACACCTGCACAGTGCACAGCTGTAGATTGTACAGTTATAATGTACAACCAAAGAGCATTCAACTGGTAAATGTACACGTTTTCAGAGTACATCTGTACACCTGTAGCAAAGGATGACCACATAAATGAACATTACAACCGAAGTATGCAACAGCAGTGTACAACAGCAGTGTACAACAGCAATGTACAACGGCAGTGTACAACGGCAGTGTACAACAGCAATGTACAACGGCAGTGTAAAACGTCAGTGTACAACTTGCGTAAAACTACAGAAACTATGGCTGCGAAAACCTCATTCACTTGTCATTTTGATTTGCTAATTTTTACATCGCTTTGTACACACGTTGTGAATTACCACAGAAGCCAAAACCTTCCCACTGAGGCCTTACGAGTGTGTTAAAATTTCCCTCTGTGTTTAATACGATGTTAATTAACTGGTGTCTTTCACGAGAGTGATGTTTAGTCTTTGCGGGGGAGAGGGAAGGATGTTGCCAGCGTTGGAAGGGAAATGTTGATTCTGGTAGTGTATGAGAGTCATGGGAGTACGTGGGAGAGAGAGCAGAGGACTTCAAAATCCACATCGTTGTTGTCAAATCTATAGCTATTAAATCTTACACTATTAACAAATACCCCACAATTTCGTGAGGGAACTACTCACGATATTTCGGCCCGTGGTAGACCATTATCAAGTGACGAGTCAGTCGTGGTTTTATAATGGTCCTGGACGGACCGAAACAGCGTATAAGAGTGTTTTTTACTTCTTAAATGGTCTCTTTGATCGTTTGAATATTTTCATGTGCTCTTTGGTTCTGTTTTCTATCTCCAAGACTCTTACCTGATCATCACATACAAGCTCGTTGTTCGTATGTAATCTTTTATTCACCCATTAGAGTAATAATATTTTTATTTACTAGAAGTACATGTACATTTTATACAGACCATAGCTGACATCAATGACATACTACTATATAGAAAACCCCTTGTTATGCAGAGCATTTCGGGCAAATTAGGTCAGTTTTGTTCCAGGATGCGACCCACACCAGTCGACTCACTCCCAGGTACCCATTTTTCTGATGGATGAACAGGGACAGTAGGTGTCTTATGGAAACACGTCCCTAATGTTTTTCCAGCCGTACCGGAGGAGATTCGAACTCCGGACCTCAGTGTTTGAGCTGAGTGCCCCAGCAAACGAGCTACGGGTGGTATAGAGCCAGGTCTGGGATGTCTAAGTATTCCAATTGTATAAATAGGTAGGTCGGTAATAGACTTCCTTTTAACTGAGGTATGTACATTTCTCGTCTTGACAGCTTGCGTACATTTGTCGCCTTGACAACTTGCGTACATACTTGTATGAGGGCGGGAGTGGTTAAGTGCGTAATTTTGCTAAGGGTAGTTACAATTACGAATTCCCATTTATCTTATATCATTTTGCATTTGTATTGTGTAATAAATATGAAGATATTTTTCTGATACTTTACAAATAGGTATCAACTGCTAATACACCTTTGTCTGATAATTTAAGAGGGATGTCCTTATTTAGCTTACCAACAGGTAAGGAGCTGCATATCACACAAGGTAACGAGAGGTTCAGACTACCACAACCTGGCAGTGTCTTCTGAGGAGCGAGTGTGGTAATCTCTGGCATTTAATTGTTCTGCAAATTATTTATCAATATCTGGAATATCTGAAGCCTTTCAACAAGAGGTAAATTCCCGTTTTATCTCAGTATTTCTAGCTAGATCCATTTAATAACTTACAAGTTGTGGAGACTTAGGAAAGTTATTGTACTTGTGATTTAACTTGTTTATTTTAGTTCAGCATTTCAACTTTCATAAACTTTAATAATAATTATTAAAATTTTAGGTGGCTTATCGCCATCCCTTCAGGGTGTCAATTACGAGCACGTGGGGAATAGCAATTAGTTGAAAGATTACGACCCGTGTCAGGACACTGTCCTGATATATATTACAACAAGCCTGAACACCAAACTTTTTTAATCTTGTCACCTGAATCAGTTTTCCAGTTGCTGCCTTTGTGTTATCTACGTAACATTGAAGGGTGAAAGGGACACCAATGTAGTGAACTTCTCTATTTATGCAACGTTTCACCCATTACTTAGCTTTATCGAGAACATCTTAACAGGCTTAAAGAACGGGCCGAAACGTCCATTTAGGTTTTTCCTTCGAAGTCTGAATTGTGAACTTTTAAAAATAATTTTTATCGACCTATAGCCAATAATCGACTGCATTTTCCTACGGAATAAACTTATTTACCCGTCTCCAGGGTCATGAGAACTTGTGGACGCTTGCATTGTTTCAATATTAAGTGCATAAGAGCTGTCTTAGCGCCGAACTTTAATAATAGCCACCAAAGGGTGAGAGGGGGAAGGGGCCACCGGCAGCCAATAGGAAACATGTAAACAATAGCCTATTGTTATCTCAGGAACAGTAGAGGAGGGTGGAGGAACGCCAGGAGATGGGAAGGGAGGGATGGGGATACTTCAGGCCAGGACGGAAAGGGAAAGAATTGGATGATAGAAGTCTTATTTTTCAGTATTGCAGGATATAGGAAACTACTGTTAAGTTTTAAATCCCATGACGTAAAAAAATCAATGCAGATGCTGTAGGATATAGAACACTAGTATTATACCAAGTATTGTTTGGATATTGGAAATCTGCGCTAAGTAATATATTGGAAAGTAGTACATAACTGTTCTCGGATATGGGCGACTAGCAGCAACTATTCTAGGGATAGAAGAGTCTCCGTAGATTTTTTTTAGTGGTGGATTTTTTAAAAGACAAGGCTCATTGGTGGCTTCAAAGTCCTATTTTTAAATATTAAATTTGTGCCCAGAAAATAGCCTTGTGGCTTAGGTATACGATACAGCGGATTTATAATTTTTCAATGGATTTAGAGCCAGTGGAGTGGCTTTCAAAATCCACTTTCGGATTGTTGTTGTCTTGAAATAGAGGAGACTGTGGCGTGAAGCACCGCAGGAAGCTGAGTGGCAACTGTGAACAGATAATTCGTATTCAAGTCGCTAAGGAACTGACAATGTTGTCGCCACACTTGCGGTAATAAGATTTTCACTCCTTTGTGGGAGAAGAATGGGAGAGTACACAAATAATCCGTACATAGGAGAGTGTAGAAGAGACAGGACTGGTAGACGGGAGGAGAGATGTGAATGGAGATAGAATGGCTGGGAAGGGAAGATGGGTAGTGAAACGGGGGAAGGAGAATGATTTTGAGAATGCATGATAGAGGAAATGTGAATAAGAGACGGGTATGGGAAATTGTTAGGGAAGATAGAGAGATGAGAAGAAATATGGAAAGTGACATCTACGGTTCCAACGTTATAAACTAATATTGTCCACCCCCCCCCCCCCCCCCCCCCCCCAAAAAAAAAAAAACATGATTTTTCATTTTCGACGACGGTCCCAGAGAAATACTTATCAAGTAACCCAGGAGCAGCACTGTAAGAAAGTCTTGATGTAAGGATCTTTCTGTCACTGCCACTTATAAGGACTCATTTTTTTTATCTGACTTTTTCAGACTATTAAAACTAGTCATATAAACTCATGTAAATTTCGTGGAGTATATCTATCTACTTTGTGTGTATGTGTGTGTGTGTGTGTGTGTATAAAACATACCCCCCTAATTATCCCCACGCTCCAGCACCACACTATTTTTACCTAAAACAATTGTGAAAGGGGGAGCACTTTTTTAGACAGTGAACAAGGGAACCATTAGAGCTCCAATGGGCAGGAAAGTTAGTATCTTCAGAGGCAGTTAACAGTGGGAGAGCGGACATGGCTCTCAGTGGGCACTAACGCGCTTCCAGGTAAACACATTGTCCAGGACTCCAAGAAACTAAACCTGTAAAGCTGTTTGCTGCCTCGGGAGAAATGTGTTCACCCAAGCTACTGGGTGCCCAGGGTGGAGGACAGGAGGGTTAGGGGAGACATGATAACGGCATACAAAATACTGTGAGGAATTGACAAGGTGGATAAAGACAGGATGTTCCAGAGATGGGACACAGAAATAAGGGGTCACAACTGGAAGTTGAGGACTCGGATGAGTCAAAGGGATGTAAGGAAATATTTCTATAGTCATAGAGTTGTCAGGAAGTGAAAAAGTCTGGCAAGTGGAGGCAGGAACTATACATAGTTTTAAGACGAGGTATGATAAAGCTCATGGAGCAGGGGTAGAAAGGACCTAGTAGAGATCAGTGAAGAGGCGGGGCCAGGAGGTATGGCTCGACTCTTGCAATCACAAATAGGTGAGTACACACACACACACACACACACACACACACGGAAGTGAGGAGACATGGTCACAACAAAGACGATACTCGGGAAAATAGGCAAGATAAAGTTATTCAACACGAGCGGATACGTAGCTAAACACAGATGATTCGTTGCGACGTTAGAGTATTTCTACAGCGTAAAGCTAATAGAGAAATGGAACAGATTAGAGAATCATTCCAACCATGAAATTGTGGATTTTATTCTTCTCATGCTCTCTCTGAGGCAGCCAAGGATGGCTTCCCATCCATAGGATAAGAGAGAGATATCTCCCACTAAGAGACCGACATGCAGGAGGTCTTCTAGATATCATCTCCGTCTGTTTTATGGTTTCCTACCCATGACCTACAACACAGCGGCATAATGCTTCAGAAAAAAAAACGTCAAGATAGTGCAGCATACGGGTTGAGCACAACAAAGGTGCCTTTTCTATCAAGACTCTGTGAGCGAAGACTTTGTGTTGGAGGCAGATTCGGGAATTCCAGCAGGTCCCGATCTGAGGTCCCTCTATCGTTGTGCCGGTGAGTTACGTATCCGAAAGAACTGTTTGTAAAATGTATAAAGAGTTGAAATGAAAAAAAAATGTGCTGAGAGATATAATCTAAAATAGCCTGTGACACAAAATGCAAGCAGAAGTTTAGATTCACATTTGATTCGCTGTTAAAGGTTCTTTCTTGTAAAGGATTGAATCCTGAGGTTACTGCTCCCTTCTTGTTGATGACCTGATCAGTCAGGCTATTGGTGTTAGTTGCCTGCACTACCACGTACGGATTTCTTGAGGCGACTTCTAGTGGTATTAGTCCGAGTAAAAACGAACACTTAAATGTTGATAAAAGGAAAATATACCAGTTTGCAGACGCTCATTTGACCAAGCATTCTCCAGTAAGAGACGAACTCGTGCACAAAAGGCCGTTCTTCAGCATATTTCCTTCAGAGAAATCAACCTTAATGCTCGTGAATGGAACTTATAAAATACTTGATAACAAGAATATGTCAAATAAATAGGAATTGTGTAACAATACAAGCTTCCTAGTGTTCGAACCCGTTTACAGCTCCATCAGGGGGTAACGTGGCTTTCACTTATCTTACCTGAGACAGGCTTGATGGTTTCCAATCGTCTTATACCAGACAGTTCCCAGCTGACTGTTGCCAATCCTCTTACCTCCGACACTTTCCAAACACATGATTTGTGGTTTCCGATCCTCTTTCCTTAGATTCCAAAATCAAGGTTAGGACACTAAATATTCACTTTTTTTTTTCTTTTAGCCTCTACCAATAACAACAACAAAAGTTTAGGACATCTGTCTTTTATTATATAATGAATACATTCCTTTTTATTAAAAATCTTAAGAAATTTTCTTGTGCCATTCCTTCCTCTTTTTTTTAATTATTTATACATATCCCAATATATTTTGTGAATTAATGGGCGAGGATGATGCATTTCGGAGGCTCATTTGAACTATGGTGTTTAGTGCACCTGTGACAAGACAGCTATGGAGTGACTGATGGTGAACGAGTTTTCTTCTTCAGATTACCCTTCGTGAGAAACTGCCTATGTCGTAAAAAAATCCTATGTTCTTCGTTATTACAAATTATTATTATGTATTAGTAGTATCTTCATGGGAAGCATTAAAACCGTAGGTGTCATGTAACGCCGATGGAAAGGGTGGCGATCAGGCTCGATCCAAGGAAAGACGGGGCAGCTTCAGTTCCTAGGATTAGGAGTCTTTCTCTGGGTTTTTACCGATGGTTACGTCCTTTGAGGATCTTATTCTTTTCACTTCTTAAAATGTCAAAGTTTGGCTACAGAGGGAGCCGTCTTAATGCTTTCATTCTACCCAACTCTTATCATCGATTACTCATCTCCACTGCTTTGATGAACTATGATTTTAATTTCTGCTTCTCCTTGTACAGCAGTCCTTTTCTCTCTGCTCATCTGAAGAGAAACCAATACAGGCTTCTTAAATTTCTTTAGAACCTCTCATTAAGGCGGTTCGTATCCTGCTCAGAAAGTTCTCTCGTCTTGTGCTGATGAACTGGAGAGTTAGTGGATAGTGCGGCTCAGCTTGGCGACCCAGGGATTTTGGGACGTTTGGTCAGATTAGTCAGGAAACGGAACAAATGCTTTCTGAGACGGGTTTAAGTCATAGGATGACCCGCCAGTGGAGTTTTTGGTCATGTCATGGAGGGAGATCCTATGGTATTAAAATACTAACAGTACATTTTGTCTAATCTTAGCTACGTGTATAACAAACGTGCATGCAACGTTAGAAAATAATATGGGAACGTTTTGCCCCTGGTGGACAAAACGATTCCATAATGAAAAGTTCCCTAACGTTGCTTAGGGTTCTTGTTTATACATTTGCCTGTAGTATATATCTTGTTTATAGCCTCTTGATAATATACCTATTGAAGTAATCATCTCTGGTACTGATAATAGGTATGGAAACGGTACGGTAGCGTGGGATACATAGGTCCGGATTATGGCATGGGCTTTAGGGGCTGCAGCCCAGGGTCTTCCGCCAGTTGGAAGGCCTCCAGGGGCTGCAGTCCAGGGTCTTCCGTCAGCTGGAAGGGCTCCAGGGGCTGCAGTCCAGGGTCTTCCGACAGTTGGAAGGCCTCCAGGGGCTGCAGTCCAGGGTCTTCCGACAGTTGGAAGGCCTCCAGGGGCTGCAGTCCAGGGTCTTCCGACAGTTGGAAGGCCTCCAGGGGCTGCAGTCCAGGGTCTTCCGACAGTTGGAAGGCCTCCAGGGGCTGCAGTCCAGGGTCTTCCGACAGTTGGAAGGCCTCCAGGGGCTGCAGTCCAGGGTCTTCCGACAGTTGGAAGGCCGCCAGGGGTTGCAGTCCAGGGTCTTCCGTCAGCTGGAAGACCTCCAGGGGCTGCAGTCCAGGGTCTTCCGCCAGCTGGAAGGCCTCCAGGGGCTGCAGTCCAGGGTCTTCCGAAAGATGGAAGGCCTCCAGGGGCTGCAGTCCAGGGTTTTCCGACAGTTGGAAGGCCTCCAGGGGCTGCAGTCCAGGGTCTTCCGACAGTTGGAAGGCCTCCAGGGGCTGCAGTCCAGGGTCTTCCGTCAGCTGGAAGGCCTCCAGGGGCTGCAGTCCAGGGTTTTCCGACAGTTGGAAGGCCTCCAGGGGCTGCAGTCCAGGGTCTTCCGACAGTTGGAAGGCCTCCAGGGGCTGCAGTCCAGGGTCTTCCGACAGTTGGAAGGCCTCCAGGGGTTGCAGTCCAGGGTCTTCCGACAGTTGGAAGGCCTCCAGGGGCTGCAGTCCAGGGTCTTCCGTCAGCTGGAAGGCCTCCAGGGGCTGCAGTCCAGGGTCTTCCGTCAGCTGGAAGGCCTCCAGGGGCTGCAGTCCAGGGTCTTCCGACAGTTGGAAGGCCTCCAGGGGCTGCAGTCCAGGGTCTTCCGACAGTTGGAAGGCCTCCAGGGGCTGCAGTCCAGGGTCTTCCGACAGTTGGAAGGCCGCCAGGGGTTGCAGTCCAGGGTCTTCCGTCAGCTGGAAGACCTCCAGGGGCTGCAGTCCAGGGTCTTCCGTCAGCTGGAAGGCCTCCAGGGGCTGCAGTCCAGGGTCTTCCGAAAGATGGAAGGCCTCCAGGGGCTGCAGTCCAGGGTTTTCCGACAGTTGGAAGGCCTCCAGGGGCTGCAGTCCAGGGTTTTCCGACAGTTGGAAGGCCTCCAGGGGCTGCAGTCCAGGGTCTTCCGACAGTTGGAAGGCCTCCAGGGGCTGCAGTCCAGGGTCTTCCGACAGTTGGAAGGCCGCCAGGGGTTGCAGTCCAGGGTCTTCCGTTAGCTGGAAGACCTCCAGGGGCTGCAGTCCAGGGTCTTCCGTCAGCTGGAAGGCCTCCAGGGGCTGCAGTCCAGGGTCTTCCGTCAGCTGGAAGGCCTCCAGGGGCTGCAGTCCAGGGTCTTCCGAAAGATGGAAGGCCTCCAGGGGCTGCAGTCCAGGGTTTTCCGACAGTTGGAAGGCCTCCAGGGGCTGCAGTCCAGGGTCTTCCGACAGTTGGAAGGCCTCCAGGGGCTGCAGTCCAGGGTCTTCCGTCAGCTGGAAGGCCTCCAGGGGCTGCAGTCCAGGGTTTTCCGACAGTTGGAAGGCCTCCACGGGCTGCAGTCCAGGGTCTTCCGACAGTTGGAAGGCCTCCAGGGGCTGCAGTCCAGGGTCTTCCGACAGTTGGAAGGCCTCCAGGGGCTGCAGTCCAGGGTCTTCCGACAGTTGGAAGGCCTCCAGGGGCTGCAGTCCAGGGTCTTCCGACAGTTGGAAGGCCTCCAGGGGCTGCAGTCCAGGGTCTTCCGTCAGCTGGAAGGCCTCCAGGGGCTGCAGTCCAGGGTCCTCCGACAGTTGGAAGGCCTCCAGAGGCTGCAGTCGAGGGTCTTCCGACAGTTGGAAGGCCTCCAGGGGCTGCAGTCCAGGGTCTTCCGACAGTTGGAAGGCCTCCAGGGGCTGCAGTCCAGGGTCTTCCGACAGTTGGAAGGCCTCCAAGGGCTGCAGTCCAGGGTCTTCCGACAGTTGGAAGGCCTCCAGGGGCTGCAGTCCAGGGTCTTCCGACAGTTGGAAGGCCTCCAGGGGCTGCAGTCCAGGGTCTTCCGACAGTTGGAAGGCCTCCAGGGGCTGCAGTCCAGGGTCTTCCGACAGTTGGAAGGCCTCCAGGGGCCAGCTGGAAGGCCTTCAGAGATTAAGTGGAAAGTGTTGACAGTTACTGCTGTAAGTTTATAATTATAGTAAGTTATTACATCACGTATATGATGAACTGTTGACCATTGTGATTAATTATTTTTTCCTTTTGAAAATATCACTGGGGCCTCACAGCACCTCTAGCTAAGGGGCCCTCACAGCACCTCTAGCTAAGGGGCCTCACAGCACCTCTAGCTAAGGGGCCTCACAGCACCTCTAGCTAAGGGTCCTCACAGCACCTCTAGCTAAGGGGCCTCACAGCACCTCTAGCTAAGGGGCCTCACAGCACCTCTAGCTAAGGGGCCTCACAGCACCTCTAGCTAAGGGGCCTCACAGCACCTCTAGCTAAGGGGCCTCACAGCACCTCTAGCTAAGGGGCCTCACAGCACCTCTAGCTAAGGGGCCTCACGGCACCTCTAGCTAAGGGGCCTCACGGCACCTCTAGCTAAGGGGCCTCACGCACCTCTAGCTAAGGGGCCTCACAGCACCTCTAGCTAAGGGGCCTCACGGCACCTCTAGCTAAGGGGCCTCACGGCACCTCTAGCTAAGGGGCCTCACGGCACCTCTAGCTAAGGGGCCTCACGGCACCTCTAGCTAAGGGGCCTCACGGCACCTCTAGCTAAGGGGCCTCACGGCACCTCTAGCTAAGGGGCCTCACGGCACCTCTAGCTAAGGGGCCTCACAGCACCTCTAGCTAAGGGGCCTCACAACACCTCTAGCTAAGGGGCCTCACATCACCTCTAGCTAAGGGGCCTCACAGCACCTCTAGCTAAGGGGCCTCACAGCACCTGTAGCCCAGGGGCCTCACAGCACCTCTAGCTAAGGGGCCTCACAGCACCTCTAGCTAAGGGGCCTCACAGCTCCTGTAGCCCAGGGGCCTCACAGCACCTGTAGCCCAGGGGCCTCACAGCTCCTGTATCCCATGGGCCTCACAGTACCTCTAGCTAAGGGGCCTCACAGCTCCTGTAGCCCAGGGGCCTCACAGCACCTGTAGCCCAAGGGCCTCACAGCATCTATAGCCCAGGGGCCTCACAGCACCTGTAGCCCAGGGGCCTCACAGCACCTGTAGCCCAGGGGCCTCACAGCACCTGTAGCCCAGGGGCCTCACAGCTCCTGTAGCCCATGGGCCTCACAGTACCTCTAGCTAAGGGGCCTCACAGCTCCTGTAGCCCAGGGGCCTCACAGCACCTGTAGCCCAAGGGCCTCACAGCATCTATAGCCCAGGGGCCTCACAGCACCTGTAGCCCAGGGGCCTCACAGCACCTGTAGCCCAGGGGCCTCACAGCATCTATAGCCCAGGGGCCTCACAGCACCTGTAGCCCAGGGGCCTCACAGCACCTGTAGCCCAGGGGCATACAAAATTTTAATCCGGCTCTATGAGTACGTATGTTATAGCATTCATTTGTTTTGATAAAGTGTATAGACAGAGCTCTTATAATTGGCTAAATACTGATAGATAAATAATCGTTGTCTTAATGAGTGTGAAAATCATACTTAAAAAGGCAAGAAAAACTTAATATTTTGGGAAGATCTTGGACCAGTTGTCCGGTATATAGTGAGTCAATGTCTTACGCAAACAGTTGAATCTATTGCATAATCTAAAAAATTAATTGTACTGAAAAATACAATTATTTAACATCAGAATGATATATTTCATTCTGCTTAAATAACAAAGATTTATTTGTTGATGCATTACTGAGAGTATTGTTTTTTAATGTTAAACAGATAATTACCTAATCAGTTAAAGTTATTTAAAAGCTTCGTTAAAACGAGATTCCAATATGTAAGTTTGTGTGTGTGTGTGTTTGTGTGTGTGTTTGACGAATTTAATGTGATGTTCGGTCTTCCTAAACATATCTTAATATTCCCTTTTTTACCTTTGAACCTCGATGTAAAGACCTTTCTTAGTGACCTTCCTTACAGTGACCTTCTGAGACCTTATCAAAAAGACATTTTGAAGGAAATACAGACGAGAAACGTACTCGTAACCAAAGTCTGTTTATTTCGGTTTCCTCCCTCACTTTCCCCTCACTCTCCCCTACTTTCCCCTCTCTCCCCCATCTCACAGAGCTTCTGACACCCTAAAAGCTCGAAGTGGGGGTGAAGCTACGGTAAACACCAAATTGAAACTGAATGGGTTTCTTTCAAGGCCTGATGCGCTTGTTTCACCTCATTAGGCTGGAAATTGAGCAGAGTTAATGGTTACCTTCAAGACAAGACAGACTAGAGGCTGGAAGGATGACGGACCTTCCTTTTCATTCCTGGTATAATTGGTTAGCATAAGTATGATTTATTGTCTGCTCAAGTGTTTTTTAATGTATTTTAGGCGACAGGTCTCTGTCATCTGGATGTGCCATGCTTGCATAGTCCTAGGTTCCTTGTTGAAGCCCTCAGAGCTTTCCTGATGCCCTCAGTTCCTTGCTGAAGCACTCGGCTCCTTGTTGAAACCCTGTGCACCTTTCCGAACCCCTCAGCAGCTTTCTGAAGCTCTTACTACCTTCCTACAGTGTTCAGCTCTTTCCTGAAGCTCTTACCATCTTCCTACAGTGTTCAGTGCCTTCCTGAAACTCTCACAACCTTCCTGTAGTCCTCAGCACCTACCAGAACCCTAACCCTAACAAAAAGTTTGATAACTAAAGCAAACACAGGATTTACCTCAGCAGCAGACGATCCTAACATGCTAGTTCAGTTCGAACATGAGGTCTGAAAAGAGCAGACTGGATCACCTGGAGAGCGACATACGTTTACCTCAGCAACAGACCAACCTGTTGCTGAGAAAAGATTGGGTCTGGTAAGTGTTGTATAGTGTCGTGAATGACTGTTGACTTTCCTGAAAGTTCATCTTAGATTTACTGAGGTTATTCATATGATATGCGTCTCAGGTGATATACTCGCCTCGAGGTCTTTGATGGGACTGAATTCTAGGTCCATTTGTAGGGTTTCTTTTTTTTTTTTTTTTGTAGTTGTCCAAAGCAATAGCTTTAGGTTAAATAACCATTAAGATGGGGATATCTTGTTTTGAGACCGTTATTTATATTTTTAGATAATCCTTGACGCAGGTCGTCTGATTTTTTAACACTGATTTGTACACATTTTACCCACCTCAAAAATTTACTGGTCTAGTAAAAAACAAAAAGGTCTTGACTAGCCTCCAACGTAATGACCAAAATCCCACTGCACCACTTAGTCGTGTCATGTGCTAATATAATGAAGTAATCTCGACACCTCAATACTTATTGTAACACTTCCCTGACAAATTATTAGTAGATAATACCAATGTTTTTAACAAATAATCACCTGGGCAGACTTGATGTCCTCGGCTCCCTACTAACTAAGGTACATGATTGTGTAATCAATATGTTATTCTCTGCGTAGCCACTCTCAGGCCCTTCACCTTACTGAAACAAATACGAAATTTTCACGTGAACTGACGCCCACCTCATTGTTCACATACTCGTCAGACACAAATGAGTCTGTATAAGATATACTTTTGTGGATTTTATTTTTTTTTAGCCTACCAGCGTGAAATATATGATAGTTTCCCCACATCGCAAATGTATCCCTGATATTTATCTGAAGGGATAATATACCTTGATTGTAACACAGTCGTTGCTAAGCCACCTTCACGTGTCCAAAGGTACGAATTCTTAGACACTCCGTCACTCATGTGGTGTGATTATACACATATGTAAGAACACTGCAGTAGGCCTACTGGCCCATACTTAGTGCTTCTCTAATCCAACCCACTACTTCCCTTCCCTCACTCGATATTTAGCCTGATAGGTGGAGTGAGGTAAATGTCTCGGCAAACCATGAAATAAAATTAACTTTGACAATTTGTTGTTAGGTAAGACACATATGCAACATGACTTAAGTGTACATGACAATGTCATGTACACTTAAGTCACAGTGACACGTATGTAAGACACGTATGCAATAAATAGGATATTTATGGAAAGAATGAAAGAGTCACAATACCGTGACTGGAACAATACATAAATAACCAGTACATAGGAGACTAATAGTTCTGACGACGTTTCGGTCTAGTTAAAATGGTGCAAGTCTGACCGAAACGTTGTTGTAAGTTTCAGTCTTCTACGTGCAGGTTATTGGTGTTTTATTAACGTAATATTTTGCCAACCAGTGTCTCTTTTAATTCAATAAAGATTCAGTTTTCCAGAGACTTCAGTTTGACTCGTGGATTACTTAGAATAATAATACGTGTAAATTAGTTTGGAGAAATGTTTGTCAACATTCTCTTCTCACATTTGTAGGCGAGTTTGGTTTTTCCTTGAGTTCGTTCAACGACTTTTGAAGGTTGACAGAGATTCTCCTTCGTTCAACGATTTTTGGAGGTTGACAGTGATTCTCTTTCGTTCAACGACTTTTGGAGGTTGACAGTGATTCTCTTTCGTTCAACGACTTTTGGAGGTTGACAGAGAGATTCTCTTTCGTTCAACGACTTTTGGAGGTTGACAGAGAGATTCTCTTTCGTTCAACGACTTTTGGAGGTTGACAGAGAGATTCTCCTTAATGGAGCAAACGCTCCACTAAGAGGATCATTTATACCAGTATCAAGAGTTGCATAAACACTAGCATCAGTACCAACGACACTAACATCACCACCAACGACACTAACATCACCACCAACGACACTATTACCACCAACGACACTAACATCACCACCAACGACACTAACATCAACAGTATACCGATGTCAAGGTCACCACTATCACCAACATTATAGTACACAAAAAGCAACATCAAGAACAGCAGCAACATCAACAGCAGCAGCAACATCAACAACATTAGCAACATCAAGACAGCTCTGTTCCTCCGTCGTGGTAATTTTCATTTACCAGAATTTCTCGCGCTTCACCGATCTCGAATTAAACAGGCAATTGCTCACCCAGGAGAACCCAGATCGCGATTTAGGGAAGAGGCAGAGTAGGTACTGGGCTGGAAGGGAAGATGGAGGTGAAGGTAACTTGAGGGAGAAGGCAGAAGAGGAAGGGAAAGAGAAGGGGAGGAAATAAGCCCCTCTCAAGGGGATGTTGCCTGAGCTGCAGGTAGTAACTTCGGAGTGGAGGATCTAGCTGTCATAGCAGTGGTGGTGGTGTCAGCGTTTGAGGGGATCATAGTGCTAGTGGTTGTAGTTGGTCTTGCAGTAGTAGCGATGATGGTGAAGGTGTTAGTGGTGCTGGTGGTTTCTGAGGGGAAAGGTAGTCGTTGTCTGGAATGGTAGTAATTGTGGTGAGGACGATGCTAGTCAGTAAGGATGATGGTTGTTGTCTCCGTAGAGCAGAACAGTCACTCGACTGTAGCTGGAACGATTCACAAATACCCCTTGTGGTGTGAGGCAGAGTGACTGACCGCCAGTGTGAGGCAGAGTGACTGACCGCCAGTGTGAGGCAGAGTGACTGACCGCCAGTGTGAGGCAGAGTGACTGACCGCCAGTGTGAGGCAGAGTGACTGACCGCCAGTGTGAGGCAGAGTGACTGACCGCCAGTGTGAGGCAGAGTGACTGACCGCCAGTGTGAGGCAGAGTGACTGACCGCCAGTGTGAGGCAGAGTGACTGACCGCCAGTGTGAGGCAGAGTGACTGACCTCCAGTGTGAGGCAGAGTGACTGACCTCCAGTGTGAGGCAGAGTGACTGACCTCCAGTGTGAGGCAGAGTGACTGACCGCCAGTGTGAGGCAGAGTGACTGACCGCCAGTGTGAGGCAGAGTGACTGACCGTGTGAGGCAGAGTGACTGAGTGTGAGGCAGAGTGACTGACCTCCAGTGTGAGGCAGAGTGACTGACTGACAGTGTGAGGCAGAGTGACTGACTGACAGTGTGAGGCAGAGTGACTGAGTGTGAGGCAGAGTGACTGACTGAGCCAGTGTGAGGCAGAGTGACTGACTGAGCCAGTGTGAGGCAGAGTGACTGACCGCCAGTGTGAGGCAGAGTGACTGAGAGCCAGTGTGAGGCAGAGTGACTGAGAGCCAGTGTGAGGCAGAGTGACAGTGTGAGGCAGAGTGACTGAGAGCCAGTGTGAGGCAGAGTGACTGAGAGCCAGTGTGAGGCAGAGTGACTGAGAGCCAGTGTGAGGCAGAGTGACTGAGAGCCAGTGTGAGGCAGAGTGACTGAGAGCCAGTGTGAGGCAGAGTGACTGAGAGCCAGTGTGAGGCAGAGTGACTGAGAGCCAGTGTGAGGCAGAGTGACTGAGAGCCAGTGTGAGGCAGAGTGACTGAGAGCCAGTGTGAGGCAGAGTGACTGAGAGCCAGTGTGAGGCAGAGTGACTGAGAGCCAGTGTGAGGCAGAGTGACTGAGAGCCAGTGTGAGGCAGAGTGACTGAGAGCCAGTGTGAGGCAGAGTGACTGAGAGCCAGTGTGAGGCAGAGTGACTGAGAGCCAGTGTGAGGCAGAGTGACTGAGAGCCAGTGTGAGGCAGAGTGACTGAGAGCCAGTGTGAGGCAGAGTGACTGAGAGCCAGTGTGAGGCAGAGTGACTGAGAGCCAGTGTGAGGCAGAGTGACTGAGAGCCAGTGTGAGGCAGAGTGACTGAGAGCCAGTGTGAGGCAGAGTGACTGAGAGCCAGTGTGAGGCAGAGTGACTGAGAGCCAGTGTGAGGCAGAGTGACTGAGAGCCAGTGTGAGGCAGAGTGACTGACCGCCAGTGTGAGGCAGAGTGACTGACCGCCAGTGTGAGGCAGAGTGACTGACCGCCAGTGTGAGGCAGAGTGACTGTATCTTTATTGATGGTATCTTTATTGATGGTATCTTTATTGATGGTATCTTTATTGGGTATCTTTATTGGGTATCTTTATTGATGGTATCTTTATTGATGGTATCTTTATTGATGGTATCTTTATTGATGGTATCTTTATTGATGGTATCTTTATTGATGGTATCTTTATTAATGGTAACTTTATTGGGTATCTTTATTGATGGTATCTTTATTGATGGTATCTTTATTTGGTATCTTTATTGATGGTATCTTTATTGATGGTATCTTTATTGGGTATCTTTATTGATGGTATCTTTATTGATGGTATCTTTATTGATGGTATCTTTATTGATGGTATCTTTATTGATGGTATCTTTATTTGGTATCTTTATTGATGGTATCTTTATTGGGTATCTTTATTGATGGTATCTTTATTGATGGTATCTTTATTTGGTATCTTTATTGATGGTATCTTTATTGGGTATCTTTATTGATGGTATCTTTATTGGGTATCTCTATTGATGGTATCTTTATTGGGTATCTTTATTGATGGTATCTTTATTGGGTATCTTTATTGATGGTATCTTTATTGGGTATCTTTATTGATGGTATCTTTATTGGGTATCTTTATTAATGGTAACTTTATTGGGTATCTTTATTGATGGTATCTTTATTGGGTATCTTTATTGATGGTATCTTTATTGGGTATCTCTATTGATGGTATCTTTATTGGGTATCTTTATTGATAGTATCTTTATTGGATATCTTTATTGATGGTATCTTTATTGGGTATCTTTATTGATTCTATCTTTATTGGGTATCTTTATTGATGGTATCTTTATTGATGGTATCTTTATTGGGTATCTTTATTGATTCTATCTTTATTGGGTACCTTTATTGATGGTAACTTTATTGGGTACCTTTATTGATGGTAACTTTATTGAGAATCTTTATTGATGATATCTTTATTGGGTATCTTTATTGATGGTAGCTTTATTGATGAAACCTTTCGCCTACACAGTAGGCTTCAGTCAAATACAAAAGGAGTAGTACTAATGAAATAAAGATGATGTAATCAGTCCATCAACCTTGGAGAAAAATTATTTGAGGTGGTCAGTCCCTCAGCCTGGAGAAGAGTTCAGCTCAGCTTAACTTTTCTCCAGGTCCAAGAAGCATTTGTAAACACCTAGAGAATAACACATCTTAATGCGTGGGAATGCATGGGAGTACATGACAGAACATGGGAAATGTATATACCAGAAGACTATTGAGTCAGAACCGAGACTATTAGCATAGGACTATCCGCTGCTTTTTCCATAGACTATCTGTTGTCAGAAGGTTGAGGTATGGACAGTAAGGTAGAAGGCCACCGCTCTATCCTCCCCTTAGACCACTGCCCTCAAGAAACGGTATATCTCAACAGTAACAAAACACAGGTAACTGTACCATTCTATTCAGAATTACGCCATTAATTCCTCGTATAAAATACTTCCAGTTCTTGCAACGATAAAAAATACAGGAAGAATTACTTGCAGTTCTTTTGGAGTTAAAAATTACCAAGAGGTATTTCGAAGTAGAGAATTAACAAGCATGGAAACAGAGGCGAGAATTCTCCGGTATTGTGTTCGAACAATTGGAGAAAGAAATCTGTAAACGATCGGTGTTGGCTAAATACCTTGGTTTAACTACACCGCTGGGATACCTCCATATCAACTAGAAAGCCAGACTGGAAAAGTTCCGGCTGGAACGGTCACACAATTGTTTGGAAATGGAAGCAGGAACCGAGAAGCTTAGCTTGGGTGATGGGAAAGAGAGATGTGGAAAGTATGGAATAGGGGAACCAGATATAGAAAAGGGGAAAGCTAGTGAGAAGCAGAAAACAAGGGAAAGAAGTAGGATGCAAGAGGAAGAGAGAGACGGGAGATTAGAGGACAATATTACTGCTCTTTTACAAATATTATGCATCTTTTTCAAAGCCAAGATTTTTATATTAATAATCTTAAACGTCAAAACTGGAGTTTTTCGTTTTTATTTTCTTAAGACGTCGAGTGGTAGGACATGCCGTCCCTCACCCCGGAGTCTCATGGTCCATCAACCTCGAGAGAGAAAGAGAGAGAGAGAGACAGACAGAGAGACAGCGAGACAGAATATTACACAACTCTCCAGGTGATCTTTCGTTTAATATCAGATTTTTCATAGCTGAGGTCTGTGAGTTGTGATAACTAAGCAACAACTAATAAATCCTTTGTTCCTTCAATATTTAATCACTCGCCTGCGTGTTTACACTCCGACATTATCTTGACTGAAAAACAATTTACCACGAAGATTTAGCCTCTCGAGAGATGGCGCAGTTCACCAAGCAGTCAGTAGGTACCTATGTGACTCTTCACACCTGCTGCATCTTTTCACCTAGCAGTAAATAGATACCTGGATACTATTTGATACTTATGGGCAGCATTCTTGAGGATGGTAGTATAGCTTTAATGGCGTTGGGCTTTAAAGTGGTCTAAGACAGAGCAACAGCACAACCTGTAAAAGAAATTATATCTAGTCAATGTATGTTGACAGTACAGTGTCTGTACTCTGGAGGAGGGGTGGGGATGTTGCAGTCCTGGAGGTGTGAAGTAAAGTGCCTGCACTCTGGAGCGGTGAGGAAGCTACAGCAATAGAATATCGTTTAGATTACTATATCTCTGCACTTCTGGCAAGACAGCTCTTGAGCGAATGATGGTGAGTGATGTTCATTCTCTGAGTCACTCTACCTCGGTGGTAGACGACCAGTGAGGTAAAAAAAAATCACTTTTTTATATATATATTAAACTCTTCGATTTTCGTGTCCGTCGTAACCGAGCGAGACTTTAGTAAAGTATCCCATAAATTTTTGGCAACGAGGACCATCGATCATATAATTCTTGACCTTTCATCCTATAACTACTCGTTATTGATTAGTTAATTATGGAATTATAACAGTTCTGAGCAGAATCCAGGAGAGCAGGTGTGGTGGTGATTGTTGTGGTGGTGTTAGGAGTGATATTGGTGATGGAAGTGGTGGTAGTGATAATGATGTTGGTTGTGTGGGGTGCCGAGGGTTAGGCTAGGCTAGAATAGATTGGGATAGCTTCAGTTAAGTTAGGCTCGTCAGGAAACAGGACAAGTGTTACCGAGGGTGGAAGTGGTGGATGGTGGTAGTGACAGTGATTTTTGGTGGTGGTGGTAGCAGTAGTAGTTGTGGTGATGGAGATGGTATAAGTTAAGCCATTAACTTCCATCATCCTCTTACTCTACCTTGCTCAACTCATCGAAACTTTCTTGCCAATGTTTTACAGTAATTTTGATGTTTTGTGGATGGACAGGGAAATAGCATTAGAAGGCTTGTGGATAGAGAGGAAGACAGCATTAGTAGGCTTGTGGATAGAGAGGAAGACAGCATTAGAAGGCTTGTGGATAGAGAGGAAGACAGCATTAGAAGGCTTGTGGATAGAGAGGAAGACAGCATTAGTATGCTTGTGGATAGAGCGGAAGACAGCATTAGTAGGCTTGTGGATAGAGAGGAAGACAGCATTAGTAGGCTTGTGGATAGAGCGGAAGACAGCATTAGTAGGCTTGTGGATAGAGCGGAAGACAGCATTAGTAGGCTTGTGGATAGAGCGGAAGACAGCATTAGTAGGCTTGTGGATAGAGCGGAAGACAGCATTAGTAGGCTTGTGGATAGAGAGGAAGTGAGCATTAGAAGGCTTGTGGATAGAGCGGAAGACAGCATTAGTAGGCTTGTGGATAGAGAGGAAGTGAGCATTAGAAGGCTTGTGGATAGAGCGGAAGACCATTAGTAGGCTTGTGGATAGAGAGGAAGTGAGCATTAGAAGGCTTGTGGATAGAGCAGAAGACAGCATTAGTAGGCTTGTGGATAGAGAGGAAGTGAGCATTAATAGGCCTTTCTATACAGAACCCAACTAAAGCTCTGTTCCTGTCTATACACAAGCCTACAAATTCTCTCTTCCTCTCTGTCCACAAACCTACTAATGCTCTCCTCCTGTCTATCCAGAAGCTCACTGATTCTCTCTTAGACTATTGACTCTACTGTCTCTAGACTCTACATTCTAGACTCCAGGGAACCTGGAGCCGATGTAAGGGACCTTTTTAATACGTCAGAGCATGTATCCTATCCGACTTCCTGTCCTAATTACGCATCCACACTTCACATACTGGCTGTGCATCACGGCATGGAAACGAAGGCAGTGAGAATTCCCATGGTGAAGAGAGAGAGAGAGAGAGAGAGAGAGAGAGAGAGAGAAGGATGTTCAAACAGTGCATTGTGTGTAAATCATTTGGAGGTGCTGTCCAGCCTACCATCTCGCATTGTGTGTGTGTGTGTGTGTGTGTGTGTGTGTGTGTTATAACCTTCAGTGCCAACGAGTGAAATTTCAAACTCATCAACAGTAACTAAAATCACAAACATTACCACAATTTGAAATTAATATATTTTTCAAATCGAATCGCAATTAGCCAAAACAAATCCTGACATCCGGTTAATATGTACAAAACTCTGTATACCGAGTACGTGCCTAGCATGGGTCATTATGTCCGCTGCACGGTGGCTTAGGTTGTGTATAGTACGTGATGGATGTGGATTGTAAAGTAAACAAGGAACTATTCATCACAGAATGTTTATGAAGATCAGAATCAAGTATCTGTTAGTATCCACAAGATGGGGGTTCAACAGGATGGGTATGGGGTTCACAGTGAAATAATCGCTACCTTCAACAGGATGGGTATGGGGTTCACAGTGAAATAATCGCTACCTTCAACAGGATGGGTATGGGGTTCACAGTGAAATAATCGCTACCTTCAACAGGATGGATATGGGGTTCACAGTGAAATAATCGCTACCTTCAACAGGATGGGTATGGGGTTCACAGTGAAATAATCGCTACCTTCAACAGGATGGATATGGGGTTCACGGTGAACTATCCACTACCATCCACAGAGTGGATATGGTATGCACAGTGAAATAATCGCCACCTTCAACAGGATGGGTATGGGGTTCACAGTGAAATAATCGCTACCTTCAACAGGATGGATATGGGGTTCACAGTGAAATAATCGCTACCTTCAACAGGATGGATATTGGGTTCACAGTGAAATAATCGCTACCTTCAACAGGATGGATATTGGGTTCACAGTGAAATAATCGCTACCTTCAACAGGATGAGTATGGGGTTCACAGTGAAATAATCGCTACCTTCAACAGGATGAGTATGGGGTTCACAGTGAAATAATCGCTACCTTCAACAGGATGGATATGGGGTTCACGGTGAACTATCCACTACCATCCACAGAGTGGATATGGTATGCACAGTGAGCTACAAGCTACAGTCTTCAGCATGGATCTGGTATCTACAAAGAACTACTAACTTAGCAAAAATCTTAAAACTAAATCTTTATATCCAGATTTACTACAGTCATCCTTATTCCAGTTTTCTCTTTACAAACAATTCAGTCTTAGAATTAGTAAAGAAATCGCCGGGATTAAATGTTTAGTCAAGTCAGACACTCAACTGAGACGTAATGTGTGTGACTTGGAACACACGATATGTGAGAAACTGGGTTTAATACTGTAAAACAGCGGAGCCTCAAACTCTCTTGTTCATTTCAGAAAACTTGGTACCCATGGTAAGCAAAAATCTAAAGCCAAGACAACAGTGCCTAAGTGTGCAACAAGGCCAACAGATTGCTTGGATTTATATCAAGAAGTATAAGTAACACGAGTCCAAAAGTTATTTTACAACTCTATACATCACTAGTAAGGCCTCACTTAGATTATGTTCACTTATCGTCCGGAAACTAACTGACTATCGACTTAAAAATCACTCGATTTGCATTCTGAAGACTTGGTTTAGTAACACGATAAACGATTGATAAATTGCACTTGATGAAGTAGACTCAAGAGCATCAGTTGAGACGAAGTCCAGACATCAGCAGAGAGGCGTGCTGGGCGCCTCAAGCAGCCTCCAGCCACACGTACAATTCATCTTCAGGTCATTACGCCACGAACAGAGACGAAGTCATCGGTCACGCTCGAAATTTAGGCAGACAGAGTTGTGCGCATTGAAAACCTAACGTCTCTCTCTCTCTGTCTCTCTCTCTCTCTCTCTCTCTCTCTCTCTCTCTCTCTCTCTCTTTCTCTCTAGTAGCAAAATTACAAGTGCTAAACGATTTTCTTGGGAATATTACCCCGGATCGGCCTTAGAGCAGTAGACCAACGGGCCGAGGCCTAAGAAATGGTCTGGTGATACCGTCAAAGTGTGGAAAAAAACAAAGGACACTTATATACAGTTCAGGACATTTATTAAAGGAAACTTTTCGCCACTACTGACATCTTCAGTTCAAGTCCTGCTGGTATGGGCCAATAGGCCTCTTACAGATAGCTCACAAATAAGAGAATGAAATTTAGGACGACGTTTCGAACACTGCAGCAGGCCTACTAGCCCATGCGAGGCAGATCCAAGGCTCCTACCGGCTTAAGCCAATGCCCTAACCCAGTAACGTCACCATACTCTTACTGGTTTTCCACTGGGATCCTTCAGTCCTCTTCCATAGGATGCGACCCTAAACCAGTCGAACACCCAGGTACCTACTTTCTGTTAGGTGAAGAGGGCCAGCAGGTGTAAGGTAACATGTCTGAAATGCTAGTACGAATTGTTTGATCTGTACATCTAGTTGTTATAGAGTAACTGGTGGTTGCTAGTGGCGTAGGAGTGGCTGCTGCTGACGTACAGATGGTTACTACTACTGTCGAGAGGGTTGCTACTGACGTATGCTGCAGGCATACAGGCGGTTTCTACAGGCGCAGTGGTGACTGTTTCAAGAAGACACATTGGGCTACAGGCATCCAGATTGTGCAACGAGCATTCAAACTGTGCAATAAGCGTGCAAACTGTGCAATAGCCTTCCAGATGATACAACAGGCATCCAGATTTGTGCAATAGGCATCCAGATTGTGCTATAGCCTTCCAGATCATGCAATAGTCATCCAGATTATGGCGCAGGCATACGGGATTCACAACATAATGCTACATCACAGAGGTGAAAAGAAAAAATGTTTAGCGAGGGGCATACTCTGATAAAAGTTGTGGGTATACGCACCATGATGTGGAAAGTCCTATAAAGGTGCGGCATTTCCAAAATGAATATCTGCATGAGAGTCGTTCACATATAACGGCGAGCGGTGCCCAAGGGACTGTCTATAAGCGCCATAGTAGACAATGACTCCAATAACTTGTGCGCACTGGAAACCAGTTAAAAATGGTGGCTAATTTAAAAGTTAAAATTTTGAGCACACACACACACACACACACACACACACACACATATATATATATATTATATGTATGCTCTCTTACTGTAAAGTTTTCAGAGAGGTAAATAGGTAAGTAACTTCCTGGGTTGTGTAATTACGTGGAGAGTGTGGGGGTCGCTGATGTGATTACACTCACTGCTGCTATTGGCGGAGTAACGATCTGCAGTGCCAGCCCACCTACACAGTGGTACCTGCCCACGTACACAGTGATACCTGCCCACGTACACACTAGGATCTGTCCATATACATTGTGTGACTTTCCACGAACTTTCTAGCTAGTGTTAAGTAATGCTGTGTATTGTATTCACTTACACCTACACGCACGCACGCACACACACACACACACACACACACACACACACACACACACACACACACACACACACACACACACAACTGGCTCCTTGAATTTAACCCTGCCAAATGCAAAGTCATAAAGATTGGGGAAGGGCAAAGAAGACCGCAGACACAATATAGTTTAGCTGGCCAAAGACTGCAAACCTCACTCAAGGAAAAAGATCTGGGGGTGAGTATAACACCGAGCATATCTCCTGAGGCGCACATCAATCAGATAACTGCTGCAGCATACGGGCGCCTGGCAAACCTACGGATAGCGTTCCGATACCTCAGTAAGGATTCGTTTACACACACACACACACACACACGTACTCATATACAACAGGCCTAGTGTCTAATCGACATGTGCCTAGGACAAAATGGTAACTAACTAACACACACATTACGCTCTCGTATTGTTATGCATGATATACAATATTAATATCCCTGAATAATTACATAAAAGAAAAGCCTGTCCTTGGCATTTGGATATGATTCACACGGTTTTATGAAATCCAGAAAAAACAAAACAATATCGAAGCACTAATTATATATATATATATATATATATATATATATATATATATATATATATATATATATATATATATATATATATAATATATATATATATATAAAGTATAAGTACTTTCACACTTCTCATCAGGAGTTATGCAATGTTGCAAGAGCAGCACCAGGAGAAATGAGAGGAAGTTTTCTCAGAGTAGGGTAGCGTGGGTGACACCAGCACAGGTTCTCTGGGAATAAAGGTCAGTGCCCAACAGTGGAAGTGTTAGCAACTCCACCCTGCGACTTACTGCCCGACCAGATGTGTAGCCGAGGAGCCCGTGGAGATTAATGTGCGCCAATCAATGGAAAGTTAAGATATACGCGTTAGCTCACCCCACAAACAATTAGTAGGTACTTGGTTTGTTTCCCACTTTAACCACACCCTGACCAACCACTGGTCTCCATCCTGCTCCTCCTCCAGCTCCTTCTACCCATCCTTTTGCTGTTTATTCTCGTCCTTATCCTTCACCAGCATCAGATAAGCCATCTTGAGAGATGATAGAATGCTACTAACTCCAGTTCCGAAGGAACGAAATCTCAGAAGCTGGAATATGTTCACCCTGATTGTGAGGGCTATGTGGGCCTGCGATCTGCAAACAGCAACAGCCTATTTGATAAGGTATTCTTCGGAGAACTCTTGAAACTTATCGCAGGCATGTTACAGGGATGTCTCATTACACTACTTAAGTCTCCAAGCTCAGCCTGACATAATTCCTTACATCACATATTGAACCCGTAGCTGAAGTATCGAATATGAGGGGGACACCTAACATCTGTTCTATGTAATTCTTGATGAATATAACTCACATTTAGATATCTTTATTGTCGGCAATAAAGATATCCGAGTGCTACACATATAGTTTATTCATTATCTTGTCTGTATAAAGATAACTAACCTCCACTGCAAAAGACAATAGTCACACACCACAAGTGTGTCTGCTCTCCCTTGCTCACTACCCACCAACACTGTGCAACGCATAGCGTTCAGCAGAGGAAAGAGGGTAATTATGCATTTAATTGACTCTCCAATCTGGCTTCCTGTTAATTAGGATACAGCGCACTTTTGTGTTCATTGAGGCAATTGAATGTTTAATTAGTGACTGCAGTCTGGTTTGCATGACCTGGCAGGAAACCCATGCTGTGTACGAGGCTTGTAGAGGTATCTGTCTCGCAATTAGCAGACGGCGGCTCGAGTCTTCACTTGGAATAACATCAAGAAGACTAGATAATGATCCTGGATGAGCTCCAATCTTTTCTGTTTTCCGTGTCTACCGGGTTGGCTAGTCTGGAAATTAGGTTATAGGACTAGGGTTTCTATTCTTAAGACACAAGATTGTTTACCCTCTTAGGAAAACTGGTTTCTAAACACAGAGTTTTCGAGTTACTGTTTTTTTTTTACAGGAAATAGCTATAAACATTCGTGCAATGTAAATCTTGACTGTCAGGAGAAACATTACTGGGTAAATAAATTGATTTATGAGGATGTATCCCAAACAGCATGAAGACGTAACCCGAACAGCATGAAGACGTATCCCAAACAGCATGAAGACGTATCCCGAACAGCATGAAGACGTATCCCAAACAGTACGAAGAAGTATCCCTAACTTTATGAAGACGTAACCCAAAAAGTATGAAGACGTATCCCAAACAGCATGAAGACGTATCCAAACAGCATGAAGACGTATCCAAACAGCATGAAGACGTATCCCAAACAGCATGAAGACGTATCCCAAACAGCATGAAGACGTATCCAAACAGCATGAAGACGTATCCAAACAGCATGAAGACGTATCCAAACAGCATGAAGACGTATCCCAAACAGCATGAAGACGTATCCCAAACAGCATGAAGACGTATCCCAACAGCATGAAGACGTATCCCAAGTAGGGCTGGATTAAGAATTTAGTAAGATCGTGAGCTAAGGGGAAGTGAAGAGACCTCATATGGCAAGTATTAACGGGATAAAAGGCTGTGTACCAGCCTGGCAATGAAGCTACCAAGATGCTTCACTAAAAGCCCCTGTGGGAGTGGGAGAGGCGCCCCCCATTATAACCTTGAAAAATATGCCTTTTTATAATTCAATTTAAAGAGATTTATTCGCAGGAAAATAATGCTGAACATTTATTCCCAGCGACCAAATGTATTTGATTCCCAGGAGTACAATACTGTTGTGAACTTGAAATTGTATGAGTACAAAACGTTATTAGCAAACTGTAACGAGATTAAAACTGACAAAACGAAAAATAGCAATGTCCTCAAAAGATAAGGGAAATTAACTTGTCAGATCGTACATTAAATATGGAAAAAAAAATAATTCTGTGGATAATGAAAAAAGTGTATAAGGTATGGTCATAAGCAAATAAAAAATAAATTCTGATAGGCCCTCAACTATTGCCTAAATCCGGCCCTGGTACCCAGTACATTTTGTGTGGAGATATTTAACTTTTAGCAAAGTGGACGGGTGAGCCAGTGGAAGGTCTCGGTCACGTGACCAAAACACTCCTTTGAGTATATGTCAGAGATCAACGTGAGAAAAAAATATTCCCATTTCTTCTTTTATACATAAAAATCCGTTTTTTAAAGTCCGTCTTTTAAAAAACCTCCATAGAAACTGTGGTAATACAACGATATTTAGACAACGTCTCTCTGAAAAGTACAGTTTTTAAACACAGCTTTGAGCGAAACGTTGTACATATTAAGACTTGCTCTTGTTTAAGTATCTATTAGCCTACTTGTCGATAT
>NC_091362.1:20565638-20595638 GCF_038502225.1 Cherax quadricarinatus
TGAAGGTGTAGCCGTGGGTGGAGACAGCGGTCACTTACTATAAACAAGAGAAAATCCACTTAAACACTTAAAACTCTAAATGCAGAAATCAACCACGAAACCCCGGTCAGCAAGGCTCTAATCAAACTCTACCTTCCTGCAACAGCGCTACCGAGGCGCATTTTACGACAGAATTAGTAGCGTCAAGCAGACAGCAGCTCTCAAACCAACAGGGCTCTTCTCAGTGCTAGAAACCAAACAAACACTCTGCCTTTGTTATTCAAGTAGCGCTGTAGGCGACCTGGGAGTAATTTGAGAGCACATTACCGCTGTAACTACTGTAACCTTTGTGCCAGTCGCTTCTGCGTGTGAGTTACGAACGAGGGGCCAGGGACACGACTTGTTCCCACGAAACAGTGTAGTTATCTAGTCAAGTTGTGACGAAATTGTTAGTAGCTCAACACCCTTTCTGTTCTCTAAAAGAATGATTATTATTATTTAATATTTTATCGTAACTTATTATTTATCATTATTAAGTATTATATCAGTAAAAGAGTTCAGTAAAGTTGGTAAACACTGTCCACAGAAAGAAAAAACTGCAGTCTGTTTTTTTCACATTCATAGTTAGCATTTATTTCATAAATCAAAATAATTTGTTTATTGATGCCTCCAAAATGTAATAGTCTGTGCCAGATTCATGGTGATTCAAAGGAACTGGAACTGACCTCCACTTCCACTGATCAAACCTGATTACCTTCATTTACCCAAGTTCTGAAGTTTTCTGTGAACGTATTCCCCTCAAGGAAGGTTCCTTGATGTTGGTGAGGGGCTCTTGATTTAGGGAATTGGATCTGTGCTCCAGTTCCCCGAATTAAGCCTGAATGCCTTCCACATCCTTCCCCCCCCCCCCACAGGCGCTGTATAATCCTCCGGGTTTAGCGCTTCCCCCTTGATTATAATAATAATAATAATGTGAACGTATTACTACAGTAACTGTTACACAGATCACTTTGTCATGACTTTTTTGGGTTATTATATGTAATTTACACTGTGTTTAATAATTATGCTTATGTGTACCTTTACCTAAATAAACCTACTCTTGTATTACTACGGATATTACCGGTGTGATATTATATTACCGGCGAGAATATCTCCCGATTTCGAGAGTGTATGAAAGCACCAGATTGGTGCCCGGAAATTCATGTCTCACTAAAATTTGTAATGTGAGGTGTTAAAGCCTTCTTAAGATGACAAGACGATCACACAAGCCTCATCTAGGCAACTACGGATGATTTCACAAATGTATACGACGGTTCCAATGAGCACGTAGTTATGAAAATATTCACGCTGCGAAGCGTGCTTTCATAGAGACCGTGTTTGACATAGAGGAAAACATTGTTACAACAGAAGTTAGTTTAGCAACGTGCGTTATTTCATCGTTAGTGTCGGCAGGAGGTCATTCGCATTAAGCACATAGTTAAGGGACTCCAAGTGCGATAAATCATGCAGAGTTAAACTAGGATTAAGAGCTAAAGTTGCGATTCTACGTCTCGATCAATTAAAACACAACCCTCACTTAGAGTAAAAATTATGACAACGTTTCGAACCGTCTCGGAGCATTGTTGGGTTACAATTAAGTAACAAAAGCCCAGCAGTCCAACAGGAAGATACTTTTATTCAGTCACCTTAAATAAGGAAGGTATTTGCTAATGGGTATATTTTGGTATGCAAAATGTGTCTCAGTGGTACACACAATTGGTCCCATGATCCTTCATGTCTCCGGTACCGAAATGCAGAGAAGGTACACACAGGGCCCCGGTACATTGGTTCTGGGCCCAGACCTTAATGATGGAGATTTTGCAGCATAAATGCAACATTTACCATTAGTACATAGAGCAAATTTTGGAAAACCTTGAGAACTGCTAAATTTTCATTACTTTGAAAGAACTTATTAAACGTTAAAAAATTTAGGCACTTGTACAGTTCAGGTCAAAGAAAATGTCAGAGTCTTTAAATGTACATATAAAGCGTATGTTATATGGTTAGTCTGCTGCGCAAGAAATTAAACATTTATGAAAGTTTTCCAAAGGTTTTATTGCACTTCAAATTCTCGATTTTGAGAGAAGCCTCAGACTGCCCCCAGGGGCTCCAAAAGCAGTCTTGTCCTGCCTTGCAAAATTTTTCATGGAGGCCCTGGGTACACATCACCTCGGAAGAGCTTCTGTTTGCGCTGGAATCTCGAGGACACAAGAAATTAAGAGAGGAAATCTCTGCTGGTGATGCAATGAGTCATTCGTATGATGTAAACATGAGAGTCAGTTGTGTTTACAACTGAGCCTCATGACACAAACTGACACACGTGTTTACAACAAATAGGTGAGTACAGTGTCTCAGTTTGTCTCACGAACGTCAGTTGTAAACACAATCGTCAGTTTGTTTCGTGAGCGGGGCTCCAAGCCTTCCAGACTCCCTCGTATAAACAATATAAACACACAGCAAGCTCTTATTTGTGACAACGTTTCACCCTGTGAAGAGCTTCAAGTCAGAAAACTTGGCATGAATTGATGAAGCTCAATACAGATATACTGACTTGATAAAGCTCTACACAGACCTTTGCAATGGTTCAATCAAAGCTTGTTCTGGAAAGCAGTTTGCCATAGACGTGATATAACTCCCACTGGCGGGACCAGCCAAGATATAGATTGACGACCCTGAGGGATGAAAATGGCAGTAGTTGTAACAGCAGCAGAAGAAGAAGCGGCAGAATAAACAGCAGCAGAAGCTTTTTTTTCATATTTTATCCGCGTTTTACTCTCCTGGTCTTTGTTGATTATAAGACTTATAAACACCTGAAAACGGGTGAATCTGATCTTGTGATCTTGATTAAAAAAAGGTGTACAAGCATTCTCGTAGCTTTTTTTAAAATGTACTGGAGACACAAGCACGTACAAGCACTCGGTCTTACACGCATGCACTTGTAAACGCTGACAATGAAGCACAAGTACATCAGAAAGTGTACAAGAATACACCCGTGCATGCAAACACTGGCGTTATAAACTCGCAAACAAAGGCACGCAAACATAATTACAGACACACATGACCAGGTACACATGTAAACACGACACATGCACCACCATACTCATACAAATACATACAAGTACTCACACGTACATACAAACACACGACTTCAATCCTGTATACAAACATGCACAGCCACGCACATATATAGACATACACAAACACGCGCTCACGTTTGCAGAAGTAAAAAGGCAAACACACACACACACACACACACACACACACACACACACACACACACACACACACATACACTAATAAAACAAAGATATGGCATTTTGCAATATATGCGTCAGCAGCATGGTAACTTCACTCCAAAACTGAAAACCAAATGAAATAAAAACGAAGATTTAACAACAGCAGTGCGAAAGTCGAAGACAAGATTGGCATAACTTGAAGCCAGTACACAAGACTTCGGAACCTCCAAAATCCTCCCATATCCAAATGAAGAACAAATGAACCCAAATGAAGAATCTGATGTGATAAACGACACGTAGAGTAAAAGTAGGAGGATCGAATCCACAGAGAAAAATGTAAATATTGTGAAAAAAAGGTGTTGGATATCTCTTAAGTTGGGTTGGATCCTGTGCTGCCTTGAGTCTTTGACTTTATGGCTCTGTGATGCAGTTGATTCTTCAGTAATGGGTATGACACAATTATTTGGATATTATTAGTAGTAGTAGTACATGTACATGTACATCGTATAAAGCATTACTGCGGCTATTAAAACCAAAGGGTTTTTATTAACATCTGCTCTCTCAAAATGGTTATTTCGACCACTCGGGAGGCTTTATGAAATGTCTGGACATACGATCAGACTGTGATCGTATGTCCAGGCATTTATTAAGTTGCTCCACCAAAACTCACACACTGGAGGACAGGAGGGTTAGGGGAAACATGATAACGACATACAAAATACTTCAAGGAATTGACAAGATGGACAGAGACAGGATGTTCCAGAGAGGGGACACAGAAACAATGGGTCACAATTGGAAGTTGAAGACTCAGATGAGTCAAAGAGATATTAGGAAGTATTTCTTTAGTCAAAGAGTTGTCAGGAAGTGGAATAATCTGGCAAGTGATGTAGTGGACGCAGGAACCATACATAGTTTTAAGACGAGGTATGATAAAACTCATGGAGCAAGAAAAGAGAGGACCTAGTAGCGACCAGTGAGGAGGCGGGACCAGGAGCTAAGTATCGACCCCTGCAACCACAAATAGGTGAGTACAAATAGGCGAGTACTTCTCCACCCTCCCTCCCTCCCTCTCTCCCTCATCACTACACCTTCCCTACACTCACACCTTATCCTTCCCTCCCACTTCCCTCCTTCCCGTTATCCTTCAGGACCTTGAATTTGTTTGATGTTCTAAAAGGAGTATAAATCCTCCTTCCTGGTGACCCACCGACGCTTTAAGCTTGGTTCAACATAGCTCAAGCTTTCCACGTCCCTTAGGCTTTTCCCTAAGCTTTCTGTTACATTCCCTACAGCTGCATCTTCACTTTTCAAAGGTGAATGCTGGTGAAGGGAAGCTGATCCAAGGAACTGGAGATGCTCTCGCCCTCTTTTGATCAAACCTGATTACCTGGAATTCCCCAGGTGATGTATGTTCCTTACGACTTTGGCGCTTCCCTATATATATATAATAATAAGAATTAGTAATAATGATAATAAATAATAGGAAGAAGAATTAATGATAATCATAATAATTAATAATAATACAAATAAATACATTTTCTATAATCAACTGATTTGATTGCTTTTTCCACACACTTGTTTTTCTTAATTCATTCTGATAGACAATGAGTTTGCTTATTTCTATCCTCAGTCTTCCACTTCCTTCAAATTCACCTGCACGTTCTTTACTGAAGTTCGTGGCTAGACATCGACCGGGTTCCACCAAGGCACTGACACCTCGAGTATATCTGCTTTTTCCAGAAGAGATCAGATATCACAGTGATGCTGCCCTAATCTGCATTAGAGATAAACGATAGAAGCAAAAGTTAGCTATGTTTTCCTTTCAGTATTCCATCACACAAGATAAGTTTTATACATAGAGTAGTGAAATCTGTGAGACCTGGGAGATTTCAGTTAAGCCAATTACTCTCCTAGGGCTCCACTTCCCGGCACTTTCATCCCAGCACTTCCCTCTCCACCAATTTCCCTCCTTAACGCTTTTCTCATCACAAATCCCCCTCCCTTCTATTCCCCTCTCCAACACTTCCATCCCTATTACCTCAATTTTCATCTCTTCCTTCGCAGCCGCTTCCTTTTCCATGCCTTTCCTTCTCACTACTTTCCATCACCGCCACTTTCTCTCTGCTCAGCAAAGATTTTATATTTGCTGTCCCTCCAGCTCCTGTTTTTTTTTCTGTGTGCTTCTTGCGGTATCAACACAGACTTGTTCCACATTCTTCGGACTGCAAAGTCAGTTTGTTTGTTTTAGTTTAATAAGTACACAGAGTTCCGAACTTCTGCAATTTTCTCTTTCAATTTCTATCGTTATTCTCCTTCTCTCTTCCCTTCTCTGCTTTGCGCACGCCCACACACACCATTGTCGAGGCGGGGCCAGAAGCCGTGACTCGACCCCTGCAACCACAGTTAGGTGAGATTAGGTGAGTACACACACACACACACACACACACACACACACACACACACACACACACACACACACACACACACACACACACACACACACACACAATTTTATATGATTACAATAACACATGAGATTTTCCCAGAAGGATATAGAGTATTGAGAGGAGAAGACATTAAGGAAACGAATGACTGGCACTCAGAAACCAGCATAATTACGAAAGAACACTGAAAAAGCTTTCCAGTATATAAAAAGATAAGAGAAATAAAAACCTCAAAACACGATCACAAATGATTACGCGAAAACAAAAAGAAAACACTTTCCACTATTCCCTTTTTAAATAAAAACGGGAGAAAGAGAGATTGCAGTTATAACCAACTAAAAAAAATAATCCTAAAAGGTCGCTAGAAAGTATTTTTTACACGAAAAAAGAGGATCATACTGGATGGGATCGAAGAGCAAGTACACTGTAACGCAGCTGTGACAGACTTCTACATGTGTAGCTAAACACACTGAAGGTGGAACACGAACATAGCTCTGCTTTTGTAGCTACACACACACACTGAAGGTGGAACAACACGTACATAGCTCTGTTTTTGTAGCTACACACACACACTGAAGGTGGAACAACACGTACATAGCTCTGTTTTTGTAGCTACACACGCACACTGAAGGTGGAACAACACGTACATAGCTCTGCTTTTGTAGCTACACACACACACTGAAGGTGGAACAACACGTACATAGCTCTGTTTTTGTAGCTACACACACACACTGAAGCTGGAACAACACGTACATAGCTCTGCTTATGTACCTATACGTACGTACTCTCCCTGAAGCTTCATTTTAGCTGTGTTCAAGTGTAGTTCAATAACATTTGGGTAAAATTCTCTTAATATTTGCTATTTTTCAAATGTGCTGCAGCATACCACAAAATTCAATGGAAAAGAGAGAAAGAGGAGCAAGAAATAGAGATGCAATTAAAGAGAGAGAGAGAGAGAGAGAGTTTATCCATGACGCATTTTTCCCTGAACTCTCCTCAGAAATCGAGAGATAATGATGAGAGATCAATAGAAAGAGAGATTATCTCGCACAGCATCCTACACTCTCCTGGAATCTTAGCAGATTATATGATGTAATCACAGCATCATGTCCTCACTTAGCTGAGGCTATGGAGAGACAGGCAACAACTGTCTCGCTAATTGGAAGCAAACTGGTACGCCTTATCTGAAATCGATGATTGGTGAAGGTGTTACGCTTGTATCTGCCAGATGGGACCAGAGCCTAACTGTGTCGTGTTGTGGGTGGTGGTAGTGTTGGTGGGTCGTGGGTAGTAGTGGTGGAGAGGCGAATTGTGTGTGCGTGTCTATATACGAATATATATATATAAATAAATAAATATATATATATATATATATATATATATATATATATATATATATATATATATATATATATATATATATATATTATACATAATAACCATTATGAAAAAAATGTGAAATTCCAAGCGATTTCGCGACTTCTCAGATTCTCAAGGAATTTTGGAAATGAGGCAATCGCTGCTGGAACAAAGGTTAACTCTGTCGATAAAGAGGTCACCTCTGTGCTTGTGACAAACGACAATCTGTGGCGCAAAGTCATAGGCTTGCTGGACAATTTAACTTGACACAAGACCTTAGTAAATCTTCCCATGGCCTCCTTGCCCTCACTGCTTAGTTATTTAGCTATCTTGTCTGAAATATTGTACCACTTTTTTCCTTAAACCTTCAGGTCTAGAGTATCCAGCAGAAGTATTACTGTTTTCTTGCACAGTACTGGAGTGTTTTCTTGCACAGTACTGGAGTGTTTTGTTGCACAGTACTGGAGTGTTTTCTTACACATATGAGAGTCCAGCAGGAGCGGAGTTTTGTTTCAAATTTTGCCCAGGATGCGACCCCACAACTGCTGGTTAAGACACAGATACCAGTTTTTACTGCTAAGTGGACAGGGGCAGCAAGGGTGTGGTCAGGGGAAGATAAGTGTAGTTAGAAGATAAGTGTAGTTAGACACTGATGAACTGTTCAGGACATAGAGGAAAGGCTTCACTATAAATGGCTTCTTAACACATCCAAGGTTTTGGCTGTGTTCCTCCAGTGGGTCAGTTATACCACACTGGAATCCGTGTTAACAACACCGTCTATAGCAGGAAACTCCATGAGTGGCTTGTTGCAGCACCCGGACACTGGCCCAGAGACTATCAGGGCACTGCTAATTACAAAATAACAGTTCCGTGTTAGGTGATTTTAATGGCAAATTTAGTTAAAATGCGATACACAGCAGTCGGCCAACACCGCGGTAGAATAAGTAATTAGCAGTAAATAGTAATATACGATAGTCCATTATCTAGATAGGACTAGATGGTTCACAGAAGACATTCTAAGCATTAAGTTCAAACTCCCTTATTATCTCTATTTCCAATGTACTCCCGTGTGTGAATCTGCTAATGTCCCTCATTGCCAGAGGAAGAAAAGTTCGGCTGAGCTGAACTCTTCTCCAGGCTGAGGGACTGACCACCTCAAATACTTTTTCTCCAATGTTGATTGACTGTTTACATCATCTTTATTTAATTTCTGCTGCTTCGTTTGTATTTTGACTGAAGAAGACTACCGTGTAGACGAAACGTTTCATCAGTAAAGATACCCAACTCTTGTACATGTGTATTAATCTTCCACACAAAAAAATGGATCCACCTCTCATTTCTTCGACTCGACTCTCATTACCTCCCATTTCCCAGGAACTGTTTAACACCCAATGGTTTTGACTCTTTTTCCATAAACAGAGTACAGTGGACCCTCGAATTTAGTCGTGCCTTTTCTGCATGCAAAACTATTTTTATTATCTATAAAATGCATATTTTGTTAATATTTCCCATAGGAAATATTGTAAATCCAATTAAACCATTCCAGACACCCAAAAATACAGAAAAGGCAGGACTAAATTCGAGGGTCCACTGTTTACCTGGAGAGAGTTTCGGGGGTCAACGCCCCCGCTGCCCGGTCTGTGACCAGGCCTCCTGGTGGATCAGCGCCTGATCAACCAGGCTGTTGCTGCTGGCTGCACCTCTGGAACTCCATTGCACGTCTTCATCTTGACAAATACGCATATTATTCTATTTTTTGTTTGGGAGGTAAATGAACGACGGTGTTTGTTTACGTGACGACGACGAGTTGCACAGTCCAGCCAGGAAGCTGAGAATGTTAGGCTGTTGAGAAACCAAGAACATGAAAGAATGACTCGAAGAATGATGTATGGAATAGCTTGAAAATATATGTGTTGAGAGTAAACTCTGCCTCGGAAAAGTCAAAAATGAGTTATTGATTTGTATAAAGAAGCAGCCTGAAAGTTTTAAAGGGAAATTAAACAGAATTCTAACATTGTATTTAAAGCGAAATAAAAATTATATTTCGGAAAATTTTCGCGGATGTTGAGGTTTAGCGTTGCTTAATAAATGTATAATAATTTGGCTCAGGTCAAACGCAAATTATTATTTATGTGGCAGTGCTAAGCCCGTGCAGTTCAAGTCAGAGAAGATCGGGAGGTTCGATCCTTCATTCTCTAATCGCCAGACTCAAACTCTTCCAGGTTCTCATGACTCGCGAAATCGTAATGACACGATTGCAAACAAACCATACCACGGACGGGAATAGAACCCACGGTCAGAGAGTCGGTCTGGAGTTTTATAACTCTCTGACCGCAAGTTCTATCCCCACCCATGGTAGGGTTTCTTCCAGGTTCGACTCGCTTCATTCCTACATATTTGTTATAGCAATAAATGGTGCATTTCATGAAGCTCTAAACCCCTGTGGGCTTAATGGGCACATAGTATATGCTCGTTCCTCCGTCCATAAACCACAGCCCGATCCCTGACCACTCAGGTTATTCCATTGTAAAATAAAGAAAAATTAGCAAAATCGTATTTTGAAAGGGCGGCACAAAACAACAATTAAGATATACAAGAAATATTGTCAGAGATATACAGAGAGAGAGAGAGAGAGAGAGAGAGAGAGAGATAGAGAGAGATTAATCTTCTTTTCTCTACGTCGGCTGCTTTTATAAATAACTCTCACAACAATAACTGGTCAGATAAAGTGAACAATTGAAGACTTTTTGAAAAAAACACATATTTCACATCACTTTTTTTTAGTACTAAGATCTCGCTAGTCTTTGAACTCTCCTAGAACACGATTATCATTCAAACTCTTAAGTAGAAATTGTTCTGTAGGGAATGGTTTGTAACCTACCCACTAGGAGTACGGTGTAGGGAATGGTTAGTAACCTACCCACTAGGAGCATAGTGTGACGAATTTTTATCAAACTGCGTTAGCTGTCAGCGCACTTCTGTGCGTAAATAGGTACTTGGTGCATGGACTTCATGCACCAATGTACTCATCTAGCTGTGGTTACAGGGGTCGAGTCACAGCTCCTGGCCCTGCCTCTTCACTGGCCGCTAATAGGTCACTCTTCCTGCTCCATGAGCTTTATCATACCTCTTCTTAAAGCTATGTATGGATCCTGCCCCCACTGCATCACTTCCTAGACTATTCCACTTCCTGACAATTCTGTGACTGAAGAAATGCTGTGCAAGAAAGGTATAAAATACCGACAATATGAAAGTTAAGACACATGTGCAACATCTGGAAATCTTTATTGTAGACGTCTTCTTATTATGTCCTAGAATCTGTATTGATAAAGCCACTGGATGGCGAAACGTCTACAATAAAGATTTCCAGATGTTGCACATGTGTCTTAACTGAAGAAATGCTCCCTAACATCCCTGTGATTCATCTGAGTCTTCAACTTCTAATTGTGACCCCTTGTTGCTGTGTCCCATCTCTGAAACATCCTGTCTCTGTTCACCTTGTCAGTTCCTCTCTGTATTTTATGTGTCGTTATCATATCCTCCCTATCTCTCCTGTCCTCCAGTATCGTGTACTCACCTATTTGTACTCACCTATTTGTGGTTGCAGGGGTCGAGTCACAGCTCCTGGCCCCGCCTCTTCGCTGATTGCTACTAGGTCCTCTCTCTCCCTGCCCCATGAGCTCTATCATACCTCGCCTTAAAACTATGTATGGTTCCTGCCTCCACCACATCACTTTCTAGGCTATTCCATGGCCTGACTACTCTATGACTGAAGAAATACTTCCTAACATCCCTTTGATTCATCTGAGTCTTCAACTTCCAATTGTGACCTCTTGTGTCTGTGTCCCATCTCTGGAACATCCCGTCTTTGTCCAACTCGTCTATTCCGCGCAGTATTTTATATGTCGTTATCATGTCTCCCCTGACCCTCCTGGCCTCCAGTGTCGTCAGGCCGATTTCCCTCAACCTTTCTTCATAGGACAATCCCCGTAGCTCTGGGACTAGTCTTGTTGCAAACCTTTGCACTTTCTCTAATTTCTTGACGTGCTTGACTAGGTGTGGATTCCAAACTGGTGCTGCATACTCCAGTATGGGCCTGATGTAGATGGTGTACAGAGTCTTAAACGAATCCTTACTGAGGTATCGGAACGCTATCCGTAGGTTTGCCAGGCGCCCGTATGCTGCAGCAGTTATCTGATTGATGTGCGCCTCAGGAGATATGCTCGGTGTTATACTCACCCCCAGTTTTTTTTCCTTGAGTGAGGTTTGCAGTCTTTGGCCATCTAAACTATATTGTGTCTGCGGTCTTCTTTGCCCTTCCCCAATCTTCATGACTTTGCATTTGGCAGGGTTAAATTCAAGGAGCCAGTTGCTGGACCAGGCTTGTAGCCTGTCCAGATCTCTTTGTAGTCCTGCCTGATCCTCGTCCGATTCGATTCTTCTCATTAACTTCACATCGTCTGCAAACAAGGACACTTCTGAGTCTATCCCTTCCGTTATGTCGTTCACGTATACCAAGAACAGCACAGGTCCTAGGACTGACCCCTGTGGAACCCCGCTTGTCACAGGCGCCCACTCTGACACCTCGTCGCGTACCATGACTCGTTGTTTCCTCCCTGTCAGATATTCTCTGATCCATTGCAGTGCCTTTCCTGTTATGTGTGCCTGGTCCTCTAGCTTTTGCAGTAACCTCTTGTGAGGAACTGTGTCGAAAGCCTTCTTGCAGTCCAAAAATACGCAGTCGATCCACCCCTCTCTCTCTTGTCTTACTTCTGTCACCTTGTCATAAAACTCTAGTAGGTTTGTGACACAGGATTTTCCTTCCCTGAAACCGTGCTGGTTGTCAATTATACACTTGTTTCTTTCCAGGTGCCCCACCACTCTCCTCCTGATGATCTTCTCCATGACCTTGCATACTATACACGTTAGAGATACAGGTCTGTAGTTTAGTGCCTCATGTCTGTCTCCCTTTTTAAAAATTGGGACTACATTTGCCATTTTCCATACCTCAGGGAGTTGCCCAGTTTCAAATGATGTGTTGAAGATCTTTGTTAATGGCTCACACAATATCTCTGCTCCCTCTTTAAGGACCCATGGAGAGATGTTGTCTGGTCCCACCGCCTTTGAGGTGTCAAGTTCGCATAGCAGCTTCTTCACCTCCTCCTTGGTTATATGTACCTCATCCAGCACTTGCTGGTGTGCCCCCCTGTTCTGATTTCTTGGAGTCCTACTGGTTTCCACTGTAAATACCTCTTTAAATCTTGTGTTGAGCTCCTGACATACCTCTCGGTCGTTTCTTGTGAATTCCCCATCACCCTTCCTCAGTCTGATTACCTGGTCCTTGACTGTTGTTTTCCTCCTGATGTGGCTGTACAACAGCTTCGGGTCAGTCTTTACTTTTGATGCTATGTCATTTTCATATTGTCTCTGAGCCTCCCTTCTTATCTGTGCATATTCGTTTCTGGCTCTTCGGCTGATTTCTTTATTTTCCTGAGTTCTCTGTCTTCTGTACCTTTTCCATTCTCTAGTACACCTAGTTTTTGCCTCCCTACACCTTTGGGTGAACCAAGGACTCGTTCTGTTCTTCCCATTATTTCTGTTTTCCTTGGGAACAAACCTCTCCTCTGCCTCCTTGCATTTTGTTGCTACATAGTCCATCATTTCTTGTACTGGTTTTCCTGTCAGTTCCCTCTCCCACTGAATGTCTTGAAGGAAGTTCCTCATGCCTGAGTAGTTCCCCCTTTTGTAGTTTGGTTTTTCCCAGCCTATTCCTGCTACTCTCTCCACTTGGAGCTCAACTATGTAGTCGAAGCACAGAACCACATGATCACTAGCTCCCAGGGGCCTTTCATACATGATACCCTCGATGTCCGAACTACTCATGGTGAATACAAGGTCCAACCTTGCTGGTTCATCCTCTCCTCTCTCTCTGGTAGTGTGTCTAACATGTTGATGCATGAGGTTCTCCAGTACCACATCCATCATCTTGGCTCTCCATGTTTCGGGACCCCCATGGGGCTCCAGGTTTTCCCAGTCAATCTCCTTGTGATCGAAATCACCCATAACTAGTAACTTTGCTCCCCCCATGTGTGCTCTCCTGGCCACCTCGGCTAGTGTGTTGATCATTGCTCTGTTGCTCTCATCGTATTCTTCTCTTGGCCTCCTGCAGTTCTGTGGTGGGTTGTACATTACTGCAATTATCACCTTATGTCCCTCAGACTGGATTGTTCCTACTAAGTAGTCCCTTTCGCCCATGCCATCCATTCCTTCCATTTTCTCAAAACCCCACTGGTTTTTAATGAGCAGTGCAACTCCTCCTCCCCCTCTCCTCCCTCTGTCTTTCCTGAAGATTTGATATCCGGATGGAAAGATTGAATCTGTTATTATTCTGGTGAGTTTTGTTTCTGTGAGTGCTATTATGTCTGGGGATGTCTCTTTGATTCTTTCGTGCCACTCCTCATACTTGTTTGTTATTCCATCTGCATTTGTATACCACACCTTCAACTTCTTTTCTAAGACTGTGGTCTGGGAAGTATATTGGGGTTGGGGAAGTGGGAGACCTGGTAAGGAACTATGGGTTGTTGCTGTGGGGGTGAAGTTTGTAATGTAGTGGGTGTGTGTGTGTGTGTACTCACCTAGTTGTACTCACCTAGTTGAGGTTGCGGGGGTCGAGTCCGAGCTCCTGGCCCCGCCTCTTCACTGATCGCTACTAGGTCACTCTCCCCGAGCCGTGAGCTTTATCATACCTCTGCTTAAAGCTATGTATGGATCCTGCCTCCACTACATCGCTTCCCAAACTATTCCACTTACTGACTACTCTGTGGCTGAAGAAATACTTCCTAACATCCCTGTGATTCATCTGTGTCTTTAGCTTCCAACTGTGTCCCCTTGTTACTGTGTGTGTGTGTGTGTGTGTGTGTGTGTGTGTTTTGACTCCTATTTAAACCCCTATGTAAAGAAAAGCGTCTAATTAAAAAAAATGGCTCGCTAGGCAACGTGAGTTTTACATTAATAGAAATATCTCTCTAAACCCTAAGGGGACGGGCTACTAAAATCCTATTAGTAAGTTTATTCAGGTACAGGTACACACAAACACAGTTGCATAAATTAGCATACATAGCAGCATGTGTAGATTACCCAGTATAACCCAAAAGAATCATCAGACACGGTGACTTGTGTTCATTGGAGTCCTTGTTACCTACTTTTCATATGTCGCTCATCATATTTCGTTATTTTACCTAGTCCCAATCCTTCTATCCCCTAGTCCTTACCAGCCCTGTTGATATCAATACGTAATACGTGGGAGATGTCAGGTTTCATCTAAGGAACGTACGGAAATAAGTCACTGTTTCAGTGACTCATTATGGACCCATTATGTAACTCTGTGATCTTTTTGACTGCCGCCACAGGATGGTTGTTGGGTGCATAATAGGGATTTTAAAACACTGGGTTATCCTAGGTTAAGATAAGATTTGGTTCGAATTTTTATCCCCGGAGGTTAATTTCTACATAACTTACTATATAAGACAATTGTGACAAACATTAAAGATGTATTAGACCTGAATAAAACTTATTTCTTGACGAGAAGTCTTTCTCACACGAGTAATCGCACTACATAAGTTACCCCCTAAATAAGACAAAAATTCATTTTCTTTCATTCTGATTTTATTCAATGGTTAACTCGTACATTTGTAAAGTGCCATGAACAATATGAATAAGTAAATAAATAAGCTTATTTATGAATAGTTTTGGACAACTTTAGATGAGTGCAAATCTTTCATAGTAACATATGTGTTAATTACCTACGATAACTCAGTCCAGCAGGTTAGATTCCGAAAATTGCATATAAAATCCTGATAATATGTTTACATTATCAAATATTAAGTGAGCAACATAGCTTGGCCTAAAAAATGCATGCACAGCCATTAAAATATTTCCGCCCATAGTTTACAGTGATTGGTGAATATATTTATTGTAGGAAGTCTGAATAAATAAATGACTATAATTGAAAAGCCGCTGAATTAGCGGAACACTGTAAAGTGAAGTGCTGTAAACCGATGCCATCCTGATAAGATAAGATAAGATTTCGTTCGGATTTTTAACCCCGTAGGGTTAGCCACCCAGGATAACCCAAGAAAGTCAGTGCGTCATCGAGGACTGTCTAACTTATTTCCATTGGGGTCCTTAATCTTGTCCCCCAGGATGCGACCCACACCAGTCGACTAACACCCAGGTACCTATTTGCTGCTAGGTGAACAGGACAACAGGTGTAAGGAAACGTGTCGAAATGTTTCCACCCGCCGGGAATCGAACCCGGGTCCTCCGTGTGTGAAGCGGAAGCTTTAGCCACCAGGCCACCGGGTCACCTGTACATGTAAATACATTATCTGTATACTGCAGAAAACAAAACAAAATATATTTGTATTTATACAATTGGTTCACTACGTTCCTGTGTCAATACAACCATTAAGCACCACTAACATGGTAAGACAATATTTTTGTTAGGCTTTAGGAAGATGCCCGGTGGCCTGGTGGCTAAAGCTCCCGCTTCACACACGGAGGGCCCGGGTTCGATTCCCGGCGGGTGGAAACATTTCGACACGTTTCCTTACACCTGTTGTCCTGTTCACCTAGCAGCAAATAGGTACCTGGGTGTTAGTCGACTGGTGTGGGTCGCATCCTGGGGGACAAGATTAAGGACCCCAATGGAAATAAGTTAGACAGTCCTCGATGACGCACTGACTTTCTTGGGTTATCCTGGGTGGCTACCCTCCGGGGTTAAAAATCCGAACGAAATCTCTCTTATGCAAAAAAAAAATTACAATGGATGTGAGACCACAGTCATTATGGGCACATAATATCCACATTATGTTTATCTACGCACAGGTACACGTAGGTAGAGTTACATAAAATTAGATGATTATGATTATCATATATACTAACATGTGTTAATTACCTAGGATCATCCAAAAAAAATCAAACGAAGTAATATATATTCATTGGAGTTTTTGTAATATTTGTACTGTATACGAAGATTTAAAATAGGATAATTACCAATAGACCCCTGGCTGTCTTCAAGACCCCTGGCTGTCTTCAAGACCCCTGGCTGTCTTCAAGACCCCTGGTTGTCTTCTAGACCCCTGGCTGTCTTCAAGACCCCTGGCTGTCTTCAAGACCCCTGGCTGTCTTCAAGACCCCTGGCTGTCTTCTAGACCCTTGGCTGTCTTCAAGACCCTTGGCTATCTTCAAGACCCTTGGCTGTCTTCAAGACCCCTGGCTGTCTCCAAGAAGACGCTGGACTGGCACCTAAAGTCAGTACCTAATCACCTGGGCTGTGGTTCCTACGTCGGGTGCGTGCTGCCAACAGTAACAGCCTAGTTGTTCAGGTCCTGATCCACCATGAGGCCTGGTCGCAGACCTGGCTGCGGGGGCGTTGACCCCCGAAAACCTCTCCAGGTATACTCCTGGTATAAACATGTCCCGTACTCACCTATCTGTGGTTGCAGGGGTCGAGACTCAGTTCCTGTCCCCGTGTAGCTAATCACATGTATATTCCACTTCATTATAAAGCTTTTACTTCGTAAGCTTATCTAGGCACATCTACACATAAGTACGACTATCATACATCGTGTAAATTGTCTTGGATATTCCAGAAATGTCAGACGAAGTGACTTATTTCCACTGGTGCGCTTGACTATTTTTATTGTACGTGGGAAAGTCTATAGTTAAACAATGTATTTCTGGCAGACGTCACCGCTGCCACGTAACCTGTCAAGGAAAACATTGTGTTGAAGTTCGGAAGTTACTTATCCACCCCAGGGTTGGAAGACGCAATAGAATGGAAATAAGCACTCCAGTGGAAATAAATCACTTTGATTTGGGGGGGTTGTCCTAGGTAATTTACACATATGTTACTATGTATGACAGGTTGCATAATTTATTATGTGTACCTGTGCAAAAATGAACTTACATTACTTACTTACTTACTTAGACCTTGATAAACGTTAGTCCGGCCAGCAAGTTTTTACTTAAGTTACCCAGTAAAAGAGCGTCTACAAATGTACGTTTTCTTTTGTGCCAGTGTGATTTTATGGGTAACTCGTACTTATAAGAAAGATAACATTTAAACCTTAGTAAGATAAGTAGACAAAGAATATTTTGTTCAGATTCTAAGCTCAGAGGATCTGTAACAGAGTATAACCCGAAAAATTCGGATCATCGGACTGTACTGTTTATTTCAAGTGGGTTTTTTTTTTTTGTCCTCTCCACCAGGATGCGACCCACACTAGCCTTCTAAAGTGCGGACAAACTACTTACTGCTCGAATCTCGGTCCCTCAGTGTGTAAGCCGAGGCCGCTACCAATAAGCCACAAGTCACCAATGTTACTGTCATGTGATCTCATGTGTTCCGTAACTCAGTTGGTAGCGCACTTGGTTCACACAATGTGGCTCGTGTTTTCGATCCCCGGTACGAGTGGAAACATCAAGACGTGTTTTCTTAAGACATCTGCTGTCCCTGTTCACCTAACAGTAAGTAGGTACCAGGGTATTATCCTATTTGTGTGGGTCGCATCCTGGTGACAAAATTAACCTCTGCTCTGCATAACAAAGGGGCCCGGGTTCGATTCCCGGCGGGTGGAAACATTTCGACACGTTTCCTTACACCTATTGTCCTGTTCACCTAGCAGCAAATAGGTACCTGGGTGTTAGTCGACTGGTGTGGGTCGCATCCTGGGGGACAAGATTAAGGACCCCAATGGAAATAAGTTAGACAGTCCTCGATGACGCACTGACTTTCTTGGGTTATCCTGGGTGGCTAACCCTCCGGGGTTAAAAATCCGAACGAAATCTTATCTTATCTTATGGTCTGTACACATTGTACATGTACCTGGAGTTTACCTGGAGAGAGTTCCGGGGGTCAACGCCCCCGCGGCCCGGTCTGTGACCAGGCCTCCTGGTGGATCAGAGCCTGATCAACCAGGCTGTTGCTGCTGGCTGCACGCAAACCAACGTACGAGCCATGTACATGTAGAAATGAAGATTATTATTATATTTTGCTGGTTAAGCATTGACTAACATGACGGTAATAGATTTTACTCTCTATTTAAGAAAAAAAAGAGGATCGGTAGGTAATAGGCGTTTTCTATGTTTATACCTCAATTATTGGGAGCGCTTGAGGTTCCTAAACCTGTATTCCCTGGAACGCAGGAGGGAGAGATACATGATTATATACACCTGGAAAATCCTAGAGGGACTAGTACCGAACTTGCACACGAAAATCACTCACTACGAAAGCAAAAGACTTGGCAGACGATGCACCATCCCCCCAATGAAAAGCAGGGGTGTCACTAGCACGTTAAGAGACCATACAATAAGTGTCAGGGGCCCAAGACTGTTCAACTGCCTCCCAGCACACATAAGGGGGATTACCAACAGACCCCTGGCAGTCTTCAAGCTGGCACTGGACAAGCACCTAAAGTCAGTTCCGGATCAGCCGGGCTGTGGCTCGTACGTTGGTTTGCGTGCAGCCAGCAGTAACAGCCTGGTTGATCAGGCTCTGATCCACCAGGAGGCCTGGTCACAGACCGGGCCGCGGGGGCGTTGACCCCCGGAACTCTCTCCAGGTAAACTCCAGGTAATACCCAATTTGACTTCATTGGCTGCTTGTGGCTCAGTTGGCAGCTGCCTCAGCTCACATACTGAAGGACCGAAGTTCGATCCTTAGACAAGTGGAAACCTTGAATATGTATCCTTGCACCTACTGCCCCTGTTCACCTAGCAGTAAGTAGATAATTGTATATTAGGCGCCCACAGGATGGATATGGGGTGCATAATGAAGATATTAAACTAAACTGTGTAAGGGGTCTGCTGTGAGTCACATCATGGTGGGAGAGGACTGGAGGAATCCAATGGAAAAACGAGACAGTTCTGGATGACAAACTCTCCGGGATAATAAATTCAATAATGTTTTATGGATTTAATGTAGAAAACCCCAGTAAAGTCAAGCAATGTGATTTATTTCCACTAGAGTCATCATTTTATAAGACTCGAGGCAGACAACACTTGTCCTGTGTCCTGTCGAGCGAATCACCTACACCGATAGGTGTATATCTGTGTATATACACCGAGAAGTGCATATCTCAAAACTAGGGAGGCCAAGCCCATGATGACACTCTTCAGGTCACTTGTTCTATCTAGGCTGGAATATTGTTGCACACTAACAGCACCTTTCAAGGCAGGTGAAATTGCTGACCTAGAAAATGTACAGAGAACCTTCACGGCGCGCATAACGGAGATAAAACACCTCAATTACTGGGAGCGCTTGAGGTTCCTGAACCTGTATTCCCTGGAACACAGGCGGGAGAGATACATGATTATATACACCTGGAAAATCCTAGAGGGACTATTACCGAACTTGCACACGAAAATCACTCACTACGAAAGCAAAAGACTTGGCATACGATGCAACATCCCCCCAATGAAAAGCAGGGGTGTCACTAGCACGTTAAGAGACCATACAATAAGTGTCAGGGGCCCAAGACTGTTCAACTGCCTCCCAGCATACATAAAGGGGATTACCAACAGACCCGTGGCAGTCTTCAAGCTGGCACTGGACAAGCACCTAAAGTCGGTTCCTGACCAGCCGGGCTGTGGCACGTACGTTGGTTTGCGTGCAGCCAGCAGTAACAGCCTGGTTGATCAGGCTCTGATCCACCAGGAGGCCTGGTCACAGACCGGGCCGCGGGGGAGTTGACCCCCGGAACTCTCTCCAGGTAAACTCCAGGTAATAAATGCCCACAGCATTCTTTATTGTTTCTCTAAGGATTAAAGTATTTTTAACCGGTAGTTTAGAGGTTACATGCAGCCTCAATGACCCTTGTGCAGACTACAGGCTTTAAGCCCAGTAAACCACCCCAAAGTTAAATAATAATAATATTATTACTACAAGTGAGGGATAGCCTGGTCACAGACCTGGCCGCGGGGGCGTTGACCCCCGAAATCCTCTCCAAGTATCTCGATGTATACAAGTACATGATACAACTTATACAGACCATAGCTGACATCAGTGACATGCTACTATATAGAAGAACCCTTGTTATGCAGAGCATTTCGGGCAAATTAGATCAATTTTGTCCCAGGATGCGACCCACACCAGTCTACTAACTCCCAGGTACCTATCGCACTGATGGATGAACAGGGACAGCAGGTGTCTTATGTAAACACATTTTAATGTTTTCAGCCGTACCGGGGATTGATCCCCGGACCTCAGGATATAAGTAGAGTACACTAGCAATACAAAAATCTGTCCTCTGTTATTGAAATTTGACTGTCATAGTAGGCACCACATGCCTCTCCAGTTAGGAGTAATCATCCAGTACTAATCCAGTGATGGACGGTCATTCCGTATCCATTAGACAAGTAACAGTCATTCCAAACGTTAAGATTCGTCATTCTTAGCCATATCATGACCTGTCACTGGAGCTTTTATCTGTTTTTACTATCCCTCAAGTGAGCGGTAGTCGTTATTATTATTATTATTATTATTATCTTTTGTAGTAGTAGTTGTTGTAGTAGTAGTGTATATATACCCGTGAACCGGTGCAGGATTAGAGGTAATCTGATTTGATCCAATAAAACAGGATTGCTCTAATTTTCTGGATTAAGAAGTCTTTCCTGACATTAAAGAGCCTAATATATATATATATATATATATATATATATATATATATATATATATATATATATATATATATATATATATATATATATAAAAAATATCTATATATATATATATATAATGTGTGTGTGTGAACAATTGAAACACGAAATACATTTACATTCTTTATTCCCTAACTTTCACTAACAAAAGTTGGAATTTAATATATTTTTTAAGGTAGTTTACACTGGTATGCGATCAACAGGCCCGTCAAACCTAATTCATTCTTGTTACAAGCAGAAACTGAACGAGAACACAGGCTCAGTCGCCTATGCATCTACATTTTCTGTCACACATTTGAACTCAAACTCGTTTAATTTGGACGGAATTTTCGAAACGTGTTAATTAAAACGGCCTTGAAACTAACTGGTCTTATGTTTTTTTCCGTCTTCGGTGCGAGTTTATATAGACTTAAACCAGGTACTAGTTTATGTATAGCGCTTACAATCTCGAAAATTCCGTCCATTTTCAAAAGTTTTCTGCTGAACAGAATACCGCATATTTCCTAGCAGTGCTCAATGTATAAATCCCCGTCACAACTTTATGGCTGTTGTGTCCACACTTGCCTACTAGTAACGTCTGCTATAATGCTTTTTTTTAGTTCACAATACATTACCCGACTCTTCTAATATATTAATAACATCTATTAACAACATCAAGGCAACTAATCGTGTGTAAACAAAGGAAATGTATCAAGAATCACCTCATCATCTCTCCTTCGACATTCGCGGTGACACTCAACCTACTGCATATAAAACATAAGCTTGTCTATTAAAAAGGCTTCAAACCTGATATATATAAAATCTCTGATTTACAATATAGAATCCATAGGAGACAAGAACCCTCTCAACATTTTGTAACAAGATTGAGGGCCATATTTTACCAATGATATATACATCTTTTACAATTTACACGTCAGATTAATCTCGAAAAAATATTTTTCTTTTTTTATATATTTATATGTATATATTTATATGACAATTTTGACCCTAAAGTAAAACGTAAGACAAAGTTGGATCTTGAGGAAGTACAAGAGGGTCAAGATTGGATTATTGTAGAGCCCTAGCGCCAGGGCCTGCTCTTGCGCCAGGGCCTGCCCTAGCGCTGGCCGGCGTCCTGATGGCAGCCCCATACACACATATATACCCAGGTCTCACGGCTGTGCCCCCGGGCACGACCTTGTTACCCTCGAGGATTAATCGTGAAGATAAGAAAATAACTATCATATATGTTACACGCCTGAAATCTACCCTGAACTGAACACACGAGATGTTTGTTTTGATTGTTTCAGTCACGTCTTTCCTAAGGTCCTCCAGGTATGAATCTAGACTCTCGATAAAGTTAAGTTTGATTCATAGATGGCGTTTAATACAAGCTTCTGAGGCATTCTAAACATATTTACAATGCAAAAAAGATACAATACTACTTTACTCTTATCTCGGTCTGAGATCATCTAGGATGATCTAGCTATTTTGGCAACTGATAAACCTGTCTGCTTCATAATTCTTCTTTCTTCGTCTGTCTACATTCTTCATTCCTTGCTCTTCCTCAATGGCGTAGATCTCGTTCATAGCGTGTTATCCCAAGATGGAGGTAACATTCCCGTGTTTGTAAGTAACGTAAGTACTTTTTTTGGCACTAAAATGCTAAACATTAATACCATTCTCTTTTATATAGAAGGTTCACGTCAAGTTTACTACTTAATACAGCATTATATTTTTTTGGTGAATATGCATAAACACCTGCCTTAATTAAGAGTATACCTGCCTCAAGCATATACATATACATCTGCCTCAATAATATACATATACACCTGCATAAAGTATAGGCGTATGATTGGTTGGTTAACCGGACTTAAAGCCTACTGACTACACGAGGGTCATTAAGGCTGCATGTCACCTGTTCACCACCAGTCAAGAATACTTTAATCAGAATACACACACACACACACACACACACACACACACACACACACACACACACACACACACACACACACACACACACACATGTATATGTTTATACTCCTGCTTATACAGTGGTGTGAGGCTAGTGCATCCTGCCATCGTGATCACAGAATACAATATACTGTATTTTCCAACATGTTACACTGCTTGAGTTACATCCTCCCCGTTTAGGTTACGTTACGTTAAGTTAGGTTTTCTTAGGGGTAGTTTCTATTTGTTTAAGGTTGGGTTAGGTTTAGTTAAAATAAATGAACCTAATTTAGCCTATTAAAACGTAGAGTTATGCTAGGATATAATCTACGTAACTAATCGGTACTTTATGCCTAGTGTATATTGTCGTAAGCTTTCATAATTATTATTATAATCAAGGGGGAAGCGCTAAACCCGGAGGATTATACAGCGCCAGGGGGGGGGGGATGTGGAAGGCATTCAGGCTTAATTTGGGGAACTGGAGCACAGATACAATGCACCATGAAGCGTATGTCTCTCAGCATATATACGCAGAGGGTTTAAAGTATATTCTTTTTCTGGGAATTAAGTGGCCTTAACGCAGCCTTAATGACCGTTATGTAGCCGACAGGTTTTAAACCCGGTAAACCAAGCTTATTATATCTTAGGGAAATGATGGCCGGGTTAACACTTACGACAGTGTCGCAAGCTAAAAGCTAATTTCGAGGACAGTCTACCCAGCTGCAGGGACGGCAGGTGTTACAGGTGTGGGGGGAGGGAAGTGAAAATGTGACCACAAGGTGTGGAGGTCACCGTGAACTTCAGAGGTAAACACTTGTGCTAGGAGGCCAACCAGATGTGGAAGTCATGAATTTCAGAGGTCAAGACTTGTGCTAGGAGGCCAGCCTGAAGGGCCACTCTGAGTTACGAGTGTCACTATGAGAGATAAGTCATACTGGTAATCAGTGATGGTTGCAACATGGTCCAGGAAGTCACTTGAGGGGTCCAGAAAGTCACCTTAGATTCCAAGACGTCACCTGATGATCAAGTAAGGTCACCTAATACCCCCAAACAATCACCTAATGGATAGACTTTTAGCCTGATCATTCAACTCACCTAAGCCTAAGAATCCAACTAATGGCTCAGTCACCTGATAGTTCAGGCAGAAGTCACCTGATGGCTCAAGAAATCACCTGATGACACTAGAAGTCATCTGATGGCCCAATAGGTCAGCAGCAAGTAGGTCGTCTTAATAAATCACTATTCAGCTATATGTCACTATTCAGCTATATGGCACAGATTTAACTATCATAACCTATGGGGTATATTGCACATATTATTTCTATATGTGCATATACATACATATAAATGCATATCTATATGTATATATTTTTTATAAATAAATATACATCTGTGTGTCATATATTAAACGATTCGATAACGTAAAAACTGAAGGAAAATGTAGTAGGGATGCAGGTGTTGACGAGCTCCTGGGTGTAGATGGTGTGGTGAAGCTACACACCTGTCAAGCTACACACCTTTCAAGCTATACACCTGTCAAGCTTTACTCCTGACACTCTGCACACCTGTCAAGCTACACTCCTGTCAAGCTACACTCCTGTCAAGCTATACATCTGTCAAGCTACACACCTGTCAAGCTATACATCTGTCAACCTACACACCTGTCAAGCTATACATCTGTCAAGCTATACTCCTGTCAAGCTATACATCTGTCAAGCTACACACCTGTCAAGCTATACATCCGTCAAGCTACACACCTGTCAAGCTATACATCCGTCAAGCTATACTCCTGTCAAGCTATACATCTGTCAAGCTACACACCTGTCAAGCTATACATCCGTCAAGCTATACATCTGTCAAACTATACTCCTGTCAAGCTACACACCTGTAGTAACGAAGGAGGTAGCTGCCACGTAGATGATACTCACTTGTATGGATGCTTCACAGGTGTTTTCATGGCGTCTCAGGCAACGAGAGTCGATAAACACACGTATTATACAGCAAACTTTTCGCCCTTGAGTTGTGAAGCCTAAGAGGCTGCATATGGCACTACCATGAGCGAAACGTTGTGCGAAATAAGGCTTTGGTTTATGCTCCCTTTCTTCATACCCAACTGTTATCTTTCTGAAGATGTAAGCGGCGTTACTTCTGGGCTTTTTTTATCGTCGTTTAGTTTTTAACGTTTCAGTCCCATTAGTTTATTTGGTTTATCGTTATTCGTCGGAATAAATATCCGTTTCATCCCCCTTGTGCTTGTACCCGTCTATTTGTGGTGGCAGGGGTTGAGTCTCAGCTTCTGGCCCCGCCTCTTGCCACTTGTTGAATTTACTCTCTCTTACTATGCATGGAGTCTGTCTCCATTATTTCTTCGTCCATGTCACTCCACTTCCTGACAGCCTAGAGGCTGAAGAAATACTTCCTGACAGCCTAGAGGATGAAGAATTACTTCCTGACAGCCTAGAGGCTGAAGAAACACTTCCTGGCAGCCTAGAGGCTGAAGAATTACTTCCTGACAGCCTAGAGGCTGAAGAAATACTTCCTGACATCACTGACTCATTGGTGTCTTTTAAATTCAGCTGTGTATTGTGTATGTGTCAGTGTACACTTGGGACTTATGGGGTTTGAGCTGCAGCTCCTGGTCCCGCCTTTTTCACCTTCATTCAGATGGTGCTAACTTTTTAAGTTATTCCCGTTTTTACTTTTGAATGTATTTAGTGAGCTCCCCCCCTCCCCCCCTCTCTTTCTCTCTCTCTCTCTCTCTCTCTCTCTCTTTTACAACACTAATTCTAAGAATATTTTTACTGACTTCTCATTGGCTAATTTGAATCTTTAACGTCCATCTTTACCGTCCCCCGATTCTCTGTGTCAAACACTGTCATTGTCTAATCTCTCAAGCCCCATGAGTATCTTGTATGTTGTGACCATGTCTCTCCTGTCACTTTAATCCTTCAACGACATGAAATTCAAACACTCTAGCCTCTCCTTAGAGCTGATGTACCGCATCTTCTTGACCATTGTGGTGCTCAGGCAAAAAACTATCACGAGCCTATGTACATGACTAGATTAGAGCTCTCTTTCTGTGCTGCAGATTACTAATAGCGTGATTGATCAGTTGCTGCGCCGCAATTAGCGGTCGGGAGATTCGAACCTTCGCTATTCCTTGCGCTGTATGACCCACATGGTTTGGCGTTGCGTGAAATACAACAACTGTAGATTTGATGCTTGACATCGATTAGGTAGGGCAGTGTTCTGAATTTCTTGGAGTGATCAAGTTCGTGTGTGTCTCGGGAGATGTTAGGTGTTGTGTCTTGTCCAATGCCTGGAGCTCCTTCCTTGACGGTTGTCTCTCCAGTACCTCAGCTAACGTCTTCATTACGCTGTGTCTATTAGACTCGACCAGTCACTTCCTGGACCTGTCTTGAAGTCTGTTCAAGTCTTCGTGGGTTATCAGTTTACATGTAAGTGTGCCTGTATGTATATATATATATATATATATATATATATATATATATATATAATATATATATATATATATATATATATATATATATATATTTTCTATTCGTGCTTGAGAAGGGGTGCGAGGTGAGCTCTAGCTCTGGATGCCGCCTGTAAACATCGGCCGACAGACCTGAATTAAGTGTGCTTGTTCGTGTGTATACCTATGTATGTATGTATTCATATCAAGATTAGTTTGGCCGGGTTTTACCTCCTGTTCACCTTCTGCCCATCCTGAGCCTGTGGTTCACCTGGTGTTACCTGTATGTGGTTGCAGGAGTATAGCTACGCGTATGGTGTCCCTTTATCTGTATCAATTGATCAGTGTGCGTTATTGCATTACGTGTTGCATGACCCCATTCTCCTCTTGCAGCTCATACCACTTCCAGGTAGCAAAAAATTTGTATTTGTAAAGAAATGCTTCCTGCAGTTTATTTTATCACTCTTTTGCACTTTCTATCCTCTGGTCTTCACGTTACTAGTGTGTGTGTGTGTGTGTGTGTGTGTGTGTGTTGTGGGCGGTGTGGGCGTGGAGTGTGGGCTCGAGGCATGGTTTATGGGCGCTCATCTTCACCATCTTCACGATACTAGAACCTGGAAATAAAAAAAAATCTCATGAAAACAATATGGAAAGCTATTTTTAATATTATTAATTACGACTTTAAATTGGACATGACAGTTGTCCAGAACGGACCGAAACGTCGTTATAAAGTTCCTTTCCTACGTGAGAGGCTTTGGATGAATGGATCCTACTGTGATCTCATTGTATATATATATATGCAATGAGATCACAGTAAACAGGTGACAACCTACCTAGAAGAAAGTGGTGACCCAGGGGTCATTTGGTGTGGTAGGGGAGCCGAAGAAGCCAGACTGTCCTCCACCGCTGTAGTGTTGCTGTACGGCGCTGGAGTTTTGAGGTCGAGGGGAGCCACTAGGACCAAGCTCCCCGTGTATCCCCGATGTTGTGTAGCACTGCAGCGTGTAGTTCCTGTCGAAGTTGTTGTCCCAGAACTCCTGGTTCAGGGTCTGGTAGCGCACGCAGAAAACAAGGGCTCCGTTGTCCTGTAGGAAGCTGCCCCACAGCAGGAAGGAGAAGCGATCCGTGAGACCATCGTAAGAGCCCGGAACGTACGTCGCCGTCGCCTGTGTGGTAGGGATTCGAAGTCAGTTCGATGTTGAACTTAAATGTTTCTTTGTGTTCGTATGTGTGTTTTTGTAGAAAACACCTCATCAGTGTCATCATTTAAGGAGTATATACAAAGAGGACACAAACCACTTAGGCAGATATATGACACACAGGTAAGAAAGATGTATTTTTTCGGCCCAGATCAGAGTGAGCCCTACATATATATAATATATATATCTTGCCTGTATTACATATCTCTCCCCAGGTGATTTTTCACTTAAGATCGATCCATATTCGTGATGCTTGAATTAGCAATTGACATTATCACCTAGCAACTGACTTCATGACTGAGAAATTGATTTTATCACCTAATTACTGAGCCTATTACCTAGATACCAATTTTATCGCTAGGGTTTTGTAGATCAGTAGTAATCTTGGAAATTAAAATCAATAAAATTATCGTATTAAGAAAGGTAATGGAAGTGTGTGAGAGATCTAGAAAGACAGAGACTCAGAGAAACAGAGACACACAGAGACAGAGACACAGAGAGACAGAGCGAGAGAATGAACATAATTTTACAATCTACCAGGCACTATGCCAAGGACTACTACACAGGTGCCAGATTCTGCGTTAATGTGCTAATAAATTCAACAGGTGTGGAGCTGAAAAAATGAGTGGGACCACTAGTGCACCAACACACAAGCACATTCAGAATTGTTGCAGAGGCCTGAGCACACACACACATTGTTGCAGAGGCCTGAGCACACACACACATTGTTGCAGAGGCCTGAGCACACACACACATTGTTGCAGAGGCCTGAGCACACACACACATTGTTGCAGAGGCCTGAGCACACACACACATTGTTGCAGAGGCCTGAGCACACACACACACACACACACACAAACATTGTTGCAGAGGCCTGAGCACACACAAACATTGTTGCAGAGGCCTGAGCACACACACACATTGTTGCAGAGGCCTGAGCACACACACACATTGTTGTAGAGGCCTGAGCACACACACACATTGTTGCAGAGGCCTGAGCACACACAAACATTGTTGCAGAGGCCTGAGCACACACAAACATTGTTGCAGAGGCCTGAGCACACACAAACATTGTTGCAGAGGCCTGAGCACACACACATTGTTGCAGAGGCCTGAGCACACACACACATTGTTGCAGAGGCCTGAGCACATAAACATTGTTGCAGAGGCCTGAGCACACATAAACATTGTTGCAGAGGCCTGAGCACACACACACACACACACACACAAACATTGTTGCAGAGGCCTGACCACACACAAACATTGTTGCAGAGGCCTGAGCACACACACACACACACACACACACACACACACACACACAAACATTGTTGCAGAGGCCTGACCACACACAAACATTGTTGCAGAGGCCTGAGCACACACACACACACACACACAAACATTGTTGCAGAGGCCTGAGCACACACACACACACACACAAACATTGTTGCAGAGGCCTGACCACACACATACATTGTTGCAGAGGCCTGAGCACACAAACATTGTTGCAGAGGCCTGAGCACACACACACACACACAAACATTGTTGCAGAGGCCTGAGCACACACATTGTTGCAGAGGCCTGAGCACACACACACACACACACAAACATTGTTGCAGAGGCCTGAGCACACACATACATTGTTGCAGAGGCCTGAGCACAAACATACAGGCATTGTTGCAAAGGCCTGAGCACACACACACACACACAAACATTGTTGCAGAGGCCTGAGCACACACATTGTTGCAGAGGCCTGAGCACACACACACACACACAAACATTGTTGCAGAGGCCTGAGCACACACATTGTTGCAGAGGCCTGAGCACACACACACACACACACACAAACATTGTTGCAGAGGCCTGAGCACACACATACATTGTTGCAGAGGCCTGAGCACAAACATACAGGCATTGTTGCAAAGGCCTGAGCACACACACACACAGGCATATACAGCACTGTTACAGAGGCCTGTGCACATGTGACCTAAGAAACGTGAGAAACCAGCAGGTGTTGACTCGTATATTTCTAGTGCAAACACTGTTGCCTGGAGGTTGGGAGGGGAAGTTTTCGAAGAAAAATTCTCTGCATTTACAACTCAGGATAAACCAGGAAAGTCAAGCCGTGTGGTTTATTCCTGTTGGAGTTCCTTAAGTGTTCTTTCCCAAGAAGTAACCCACAGCAATTCTAATCCATGGGTGTCCCGTGGCTTAGTAGGCAACACTCTCGCCTTACACACTGAGTCTCTGTGGTTCGATCCCTGGCAAGGGTGAAAACATTGAGCGTGTTTTCTTATCCCTGCTGTCCCGTTCACCTAGCAAGCTAGTAGGTACCTGGGTGTTAGTCGACTGGTGTGGGTCGCATCCTGAGGGACAAGAGTGATGAACCACAATGGAAATTAGGCAGACAGTCCTCGATGACGCACTAACTTACTCGGGCTATCCTGGGTGGCTAACCCTCCGGGATTTAAAAACAAAACGAGAAAATCTTATCTTAAAATGCAGATGGAGATCTTAGTTAAAACCAACAAACGTATCAGACCTAAACCTCAGTGTGCTCACATCAGACAAAAAAAAAAAGATACCAAATGACATTTTTTTCCATGGAACCAACA
>NC_091362.1:20600638-20608138 GCF_038502225.1 Cherax quadricarinatus
GATATTAACCTGCTGTTAAGCAGATGTTGAACTTCTTGTAAGGAGGTATTAGCTTGCTTCTAAGCAGATATTAACCTGTTTCTAACCTGCGAGGAATGGCAGGCTAGAAGCCACACTAAGTAGGGTAGAAATCCTCCAAGGGAGAGGACACGAGTTTTCACCCGGAGATTCCCCCAGTGATCACTCACCTCTCCCAGGTGTCACCCAGGTGTTACCCAGGTGTCATCCAGGAAGCCTTAGTGATAGTTTCGGCCTCGCAGTTAGCGAACTGATGATCGAGTCTATACAACCACTTGTGTCGAATGACCCGTATGAGTCTAACGCTGCGTATATGGCATGTACAAAAATAAGTGAACCCAGGCACCTTGGCTGACGAATCGATGCAACAGTAAGGCTGAACTGGTTGTGGAAAGGTCAACAGTGGTTGTGTTGCCCTGGCAGCTTCTAACACAGTCATGGGGCACAGCTAACGGGGCCAGGACCCCAGTCTTCGACCCCCACAAACACAATTCGGTGAGAAAAGCTGATATATCAGAATTTTGTTAAACAAAACAGGAAGTATAAGCTGAGCATTACTTGCCTAGTCTTTATAAGAGAGAGCTGGACAGATACCTCAAGTCAGTACCCGATCAGCTGGGTTATGGTTCGTACGTTGGTCTACATGCTGCCAGCAGTAATGCTCCAAACTTCAGAAAACCCATGACAACCTGATTCTTTTTTGTCCTTCTCCCTCTTCCCCTTTTCTCTTTCCTCTTTCTCCATTGGGTTTTCTTTCTTCTACCTTGGGTATTTGGTTCTTTATTATTTATTTCCCCCCCCTCTGTGTTTTTGTTCCTATCCTTTGTGGGTCCCTATCACCCTTGAAGTGCTCCTCTTTCTTAGTACTACTACTACTACTACTACTACTACTACTACTACTACTACTACTACTACTACTACTACCTCTACCTCTCTACTTCCCGTCCCTGTCTCCTGGCCTATATATATCGCCTTCTTCTCTTTCTGTTAGTATGACTTTGTAAATGGTCCAAGTCGGACCAAAACGTCGTCGCAAGCTCCCCCTCTCCTATGTGCAGGTTATTTGTCTATTGTTCCAGTCACAGTATTGTGCATTTTTGTTTTTCAGTAGCAACAGCCTAGTTAATCAGGCCCTGATCCACCGGAAGGCCTGGTCAAGGACTGGGCCGCGGGGACGTTGACCTCCGGAATACCCTCCAGATAGACTCCAAGGAGGTGGTGGGAACGCCAGCAATATGACGCTACCTTTTTCTGTATGATAGTTACCTGGGGGGAACACTGCGGTGTCTGGCTCTGGTGTTTACATCGTGGGAACGAAACTTATTGTGATGTAAATGATTTGGAAAACTGACAAGTTGAAGAACGAGACACTTGTGCAACATTTTGGAATCTTCACTGAGGAAACGTTTCACCCGCCAGTGGTTTCTCCTTATTGTATTCTCCTCCTATATTCTGTCACACAAGATGAGCTTACTCAAAGTAATGAAATATGTCAGCTTGATCCAGGAGACTTCATGGAGTGATCAGGATATCGTCAAGCACTGCATGATGGTGAGGATATCGTCAAGCACGCCATGATGATGAGGATATCGTCAAGCACTGCTTGATGAGAATATCGTCAAGCACTGCGTGATGGTGAGGATATCGTCAAGCACTGCATGATTGTGAGGATATCGTCAAGCACTGCATGATGGTGAGGATATCGTCAAGCACTGCGTGATGGTGAGGATATTGTCAAGAACTGCTTGATTTCAGTTACTTCAATGGCTTCGTTGCAAGTTGACTGGGGCTTCTGTTATCCAGGACTGAGGAGGAGGAGGAGGAATAGGAGAGATAGCAAAGTTTGGATAACCAAAACTACGAGAGTAGACAGAAGAGAGGACAGAGACGAGTGTGGATAAATTAGGTGATGAAAGAGGATTAGACAGACTGGATTATTGCAATGATCATGGGGTAATTCCCAGTCCATAGTGGGTTATGCAGCGTCAGGAAGGAAGGGGGGAGAACTACAAGTGGTTCTTGGATCAAGAGCTCTCCACTATCCCCAGAAACCCTCCCTCAAAGGTCAGGTTCCATCGAGTTTCAGAAGCCTGGTTACCAAACTGGAACTGTTCCCCCTCTACCAACTTATCCCTCCTGTCCCCATCCTTCATCACATGTCCACAACCAATGTTTATCCTGCTCCCCCTCTCTCCTTCCTGCTGATTACTGCCACACAATCTTCTTCTTCCCATCCTTTACTTTTTCTCATCCTTCCTTCACGTTCTTTCTTCCTTCCCATCCTTTCTTACTTCCCATCCTTCCTTCCATCCTCCCTTCCCACCCTTCCTTTCTTTAACTACACTTCTCTTCCATCAAACATCCCTCTTCCTCCCCTGTGCTAACATTTCCTTTTTCCTTCTCCCGATTCCTTCTCTTACCTCTAATCCCTTCTACGTCAAGACAATATTCTCTCTCACCCCATCTCACCTTATTACCACCCAATGCTCTCATCCCACTTTCTATCTTCCATCAATCCCCCACAAACTTATGTCCCCTGATACCCACCCTGATCCACACTTCCATCATCATACCCTGCCACAACCCCTTCCAAACCAGTTCCTCCTGCTTGGCACTGAGACGTCAGCAGCGCCTCGGTACCAAGCCTACACTGTGGGGACTAGTTCGCCCAGATGAGCTGCTTCTCTAAATACATTGATGTCTGGGAGTCTTTCAGTCTTGTCTGGGAGCGTTCCAGTCTTGTCTGGGTACCTTCCAGTCTTGTATGGGAGCTTTCCAGCCCTGTCTGGGAGACTTTCAACCCTCCATCATAGAGATGGAAGCAGGCATAGTCTGAGACAGTAATGAATTCACTGAGATTCACCACAGAGTCAAAGGTACCAGTCAAGGGATTCTCTCTCTCTCTCTCTCTCTCTCTCTCTCTCTCTCTCTCTCTCTCTCTCTCTCTCTCTCTCTCTCTCTCTCTCTCTCTCTCTCTCTCTCTCTCTATCTCTCTATCTCTCTCTCTCTATCTCTCTCTCTCTCTCTCTCTCAATGCATGCACAATACATTAGCGAAATGCTGGTTGGTACTAGACGACCCTGGACAAACTTATCCTGTCTATACTGTTGGATCAGCGGATATGATGACTCAGCAAATCTGCTGAGGCTGCAAACCTGCTGACGCTACTGACATGCTGGCTGACAGACCTGCTGACGCTACTGACATACTGGTTGACAGACCTGCTGATGCTACTGACATACTGGATGACAGACCTGCTGGTACTATACACTGCCTGGTTCTACACACCTGTTACAGACCTCTTGGATCTACACACCTGTTAAAGACCTGCAGGTTCTACACACCTGTTACAGACCTCTTGGTTCTACACACCTGTTACAGACCTCTTGGTTCTACACACCTGTTACAGACCTCTTGGCTCTGCACACCTGTTACATACCTGCTGATTCTACACACCTGTTACAGACCTCTTGGTTCTACACACCTGTTACAGACCTCTTGGTTCTACACACCTGTTACAGACCTCTTGGTTCTACACACCTGTTATATACCTGTTAGTTCTACACATTTGTTACAGACTTCCTGGTTCTACACACCTGTTACAGACCTCTTGGATCTACACATCTACTGTTCTACAACCTGACAGACTGCTACACACCTGTTACAGACCTCTTGGTTCTACACACCTGTTGCATACCTGCTGGTTCTACACACCTGTTACCTGCTGGTTCTAGACAGGGGCTACAGACCTGCGTATTTTAGAATGAGATATATGGCTCCTTCCTGTGTTATCGCTAGGTTTTCCTTTAAAGCTTTCTCGTAAAGCTTTCCCTTAAAGCTTCCCCATCAAAGCTTTCCCATCAGAGCTTCTCTTCAAGCTCACATGTCTGGTAATTCATGACAAAAATAATGTATCGAGATGTTAACATATCCTGTTCATGTCTTTTATCTGGTGTGTGTATCCTGTGTGTACTCACCTAATTGTACTCACCTAATTGTGGTTGCAGGGGTCGAGACTCAGCCCCTGCCCCTGCCTCTTCACTGATCGCTACTGGGTCCTCTCTCTCTCTGCTTCCTGAGCTTTGTCATACCTCTTCTTAAAACTATGTATGGTTCCTGCCTCCACTACTTCACTTGCTAGGCTATTCCACTTGCTGACAACTCTATGACTGAAGAAATATTTCCTAACGTCCCTGTGACTCGTCTGAGTCTTCAGCTTCCAGTTGTGACCCCTTGTCCCTGTGTCCCCTCTCTGGAACATCCTATCTCTGTCCACCTTGTCTATTCCCCGCAGTATCTTGTATGTCGTTATCAAATCTCCCCTGACCCTTCTGTCCTCCAGAGTCGTCAGTCCGATTTCCCTTAACCTTTCCTCGTACGACATTCCCTTGAGCTCTGGGACTAGCCTTGTTGCAAACCTTTGTACTTTCTCTAACTTCTTGACGTGATTGACCAGGTCTGGGTTCCAGACTGGTGCTGCATACTCCAGTATGGGCCTAACATACACAGTGTAGTGTCTTGAACGATTCCTTATGAAGGTATCGGAACGCTATTCTCAGGTTTGTCAGGCGCCCGTATGCTGCAGCGGTTATTTGGTTGATGTGTGCCTCCGGTGATGTGCTCGGTGTTATCGTCACCCCAAGGTCTTTCTCCCTGAGTGAGGTCTGTAGTCTTTGTCCACCTAGCCTATACTCTGTCTGCGGTCTTCTTTGCCCCTCCCCAATCTTCATGACTTTGCATTTGGCTGGATTGAATTCGAGAAGCCAGTTACTGGACCACAGGTCCAGCCTGTCCAGGTCTCTTTGCAGTCCTGCCTCATCCTCGTCCGATTTAATTCTTCTCATCAACTTCACGTCATCTGCGAACAGGGACACTTCAGAGTCTATTCCTTCCATCATGTCGTTCACAAATATCAAAAATAGCACTGGTCCTAGAACTGACCCCTGTGGGACCCCGCTCGTAACAGGCGCCCACTGTGATACCTCTTCACGTACCATGACTCGTTGCTGCCTCCTTGTCAAGTATTCCCTTATCCATTGCAGTGCCCTCCCTTTTAAATGCGCCTGATCCTCCAGCTTCTGCACTAATCTCTTGTGGGGAACTGTGTCAAAGGCCTTCCTGCAGTCTAGGAAAACGCAATCTACCCACCCCTCTCTCTCGTGTCTTACTTCTGTTACCTTGTCATAAAACTCCAGGAGGTTTGTGATACAAGATTTGCCTTCCATGAACCCATGCTGGTTTTCATTTATAATCTTGTTCCTTTCCAGGTGTTCGACCACTCTCCTCCTGATAATCTTCTCCATGACTTTGCACACAATACATGTCAGAGAGACAGGTCTGTAGTTTAGTGCCTCGTTTCTGTTTCCTTTCTTAAATATGGGGACTACATTAGCTGTGTGTGTGTGTGTGTGTGTGTGTGTGTGTGTGTGGCTACATATTTCCACGCATGTGATCGTAGCTGAAGAGGTAATTAGCAAACGGAGGATCGAGCCTCCACCACTCCTTCATCTGAGTGATACCCCTCCCCACACGGGTTTAGCGCTGCAAACCCTCCCACGAGCGATGTAGACTGATCGGGTACGCATGCTCAGAACTTATATATGAGAACTCATGTACCCAGCACCGGTACTTAATTTAGTAGCACCACTGTAATGCTGGTCAACTACCCTCACATAATTATTATTATTTATTATTATTATTATTATTATTATTATTATTATATTAATTATTTTATTATTTATTATTATTATTATTATTATTATTATATTAATTATTTTATTATTTATTATTATTATTATTATTATTATTATTATATTAATTATTTTATTATTTATTATTATTATTATTATTATTATTATTATTATTATTATTATTATTATATCAACCTCGTTATTATTTACATGTTAAAACAATGTAAATAACTCTACCTGTAAGAACTATGAAAGCAATATTCTTCAGAATATTCAGAATTAGTCAGGAGTGAGCCCAGGCATAAATCCCTGGTAATTAGGTACCGAGGGGTGGTGGTGGGTTGTGAGCATTTTTTAACCCCATTCCAGGTGAACCTTACACTGGGCCTTCTGCTCCGTCACTGCTTCATATTAAGACTCTCCAATCACTGCATTACCAAGTCGACAGCGTTCGGGAAGTCCGGAGGATGCACGGCTTTTCGGCTGTGTGTACGTCGTGCTCTAACTCCTTTTGCCTTTCCTGCTTTCAGAACCACTGTAGAATATTCCACCTTTTGTTCCACTCCGGTGACTTTTTCCTTGTTATGCAGTGGCACCGTATAATGAGGACACTGGATGATAAGGATAATAGGGTGTCCAGGACACTCAGCTCACACACTGGGGTCTGGGGGGGTCGATCCCCGGTACGGCTGGAAAACATTAGGACGTGTTTCCATGAGACACCTGCTACCCATGTTAACCTATCACTAAAATGGGTACCTGGGTGTTAGTCGACTGATGTGGGTCGCATCCTGGGACAAAATTGACCTAATTTGCCCGAAATGCTCAGCATAACAAGCTGCTTTCTATATATTAGTATGTCATTAATGTCAGCTAAGATCTATATACCTTGTATATGTACCTGCTGAAACAGATATTGTATTATTATACATTCAGTCTGCAAGTTTTCCCCAGATATACACTTTCTTCCTCAAACGGCTAGACTGCCATTGGAAGGTAACCTGATAATGGTTCACTAATGAGCGAGACGTGTTGAAGATTCTTCTCCAAACTGCTAGTTATGAATTGTTTCAGGAGGCTGACATGCTCGTTCACCAGTTCTTCAGAGAGGCCATAATGAAATAAGATATATACGCAGTATTAGGCTATTTTATTTAGCAAACGTTTCACCACAAATGGCTTCTTTCAGTCCTGGCCATTCGTGACGAAAAATAAAATATCGCAATACTGCATTATGTACTATATCTTACCTCAGACCGTCCTTCTGGAGCCTCCTCTTGAGGTCCTCCATCACCCGCTGAGCGAGTCTCTTGACGCAGAGATCACTTTAGGAGAGGTCAAGGTGGAAGGAGAGTCAGGCCATCAAGTTTGAAACCTGATAACAGCCTAGTGCATCGCAAATCGATGACTATACGAACGAAAATGGGTGGAAAATAACATGGAATGACTACCGAGCGATGCATTGGGTTTTTAAGACCGGTTTTTATAAGAAATTTAACATCTAAGCAAAGAAAATTAACCTCCTTTGTGTCATAAACAAGTCTTTCATTGTTGCATGCAACAGTGTATGCAATAAGATCACAGGAAACAGGTATCGTCTTAATATGCAATAAAACTACATAGCTGTTTTTTGATAATGTGAGAAATTTTTCCATATGAGGATAGACTGAGGGCCCTGAATCTGTACTCTCTCGAAAGGCGTAGAATTAGGGGGGATATGATCGAGGTGTATAAATGGAAAACAGGAATAAAGAAAATGGATGTAAATAGCGTGCTGAAAATTTTCAGCCAA